>NC_092054.1:107458366-107618366 GCF_003086295.3 Arachis hypogaea | reverse complement strand
AAATGAGGTGATTCCAAAAGCAATGGAAAGTAGGAATCGAGAGCTTTCCAAGCATATATGGCACTGCATGGTGGACACTAAAATTGAGGGAGAAAACTGCCCCGCAATGTGCATAAACGAACATGGTGGCAACCTGCAGTGAGGCCAACTGACCCCTGCACCTTCGACGGAGTATAACTCGAGCTGTGGAGCTCCAATTGATGCGCTTCCAAAGGAATTGGAAAGTAGACATTTAGGGCTTTCCAACAATGTATAATAGTATGGGGTGAACAATATGTTTGAGCCTCCAGAACTGGCATTTTCGACCATGTTTGAGGCAAACTTTACCTCAAACGCTGCACACCAAGGCTAGCGACCTTGTCCTCTTCAAATGAGCATAACTTGAGTTGTAGATGTCCAATTGAGGTGATTTTAATTGGGTTAGAAAGCTGACATTCAGAGATTTCTAACCATATATAATAGTCTATAGTGGGCATGAAATTTGCAGCGTTGACAAGCAGACAAAGTAGTACCCCAACATGCATGCAAGAAGGCCCAACGTTTGGCTAAAAGTTTGACCTCAAACTTTAGCCCAAACGTTGGTAGCAGCAAATAAGGGCAGCTGGTATAAAAAGTTTGAGTAAAAGTTTGCCTCAAACTTTTACTCAAACTTTTACTCAAACTTTTATGATTCATGGCCCGGTTCACAATGGGTTTCTCTCCAACTCCAAGAGCAATCAACAGAGGCTTTTGTCAACCCAATTCCATCAAGAGCAAGGGCTCAATTGACACCACTCAAAGATACAAGAGATAGTTAGAATAGAAATTTCATTTTAATTGTAATTTGTTTTGAATTTCATTTTCATTTTGTAAAAATGCCTATATAAGGCATCATTCTCATTTTAGAAAGTAAGCCCGAATAGAGAGAATAGGAGGCGAGCTCCACTAGGGAGCATTAGGAATATAGAAATCTCTCTCTTTAGTTTTTTTTTTTGTTTTAAATCTTCGGTTGAGAATTGAAGAAATTCTGTTTCAATCTCACCTTGAGAATTCTCTCTGTTTTCTTCTTCTGCAATTTTAATCTCTCCTCTACTACAAGTTCCTTTGCTGCAAGTTTACAATTTAATTTACATTGAGCTTGATTTTGATCTTTGGTTCTCATTGCTTTCTGTTCTCACTAAATTCAATTTACATTCAAGCAATTTAATTCTTCTGCAAGTGCTCTGCATTTTACATTTCTGTTCATGATCTGATTTACTTTTCCTGCAAGTTTAATTTTCTCTAAGCTTTGATCTATTGCTCTCTTTAATTTCCAGCACCCACTCCCCTTTACATTTAATGCAATTTTACTTTTCTTGCAATTTAAGTTTTAGCTATTTTACTTTCTTGTTCTTTAAGTTACTTGCAATTTTACTTTCTGCACTTTATAATTCCTGCAAAATTACATTCTGTTGGCTTCAATTGTCACTCAAATCACTCAATGTTAGCTTGACTAAACTAATCACCCACTAAAGTTGCTTGATCCATCAATCCCTGTGGGATCAACCTCACTCACGTGAGTTTTATTATTTGATGCGACCCGGTATACTTGCCGGTGAGATTTATGTGTTTTGGAGAATTCGTTTTTCCGCAAAAACACCATTAAGTTTTTGGCGCCGTTGCCGGGGATTGATTTAGATCAACAATGATTAAGTGGGTGAGAAGTCTAGATCAAGCATTTTCTTTATTTTTGTTCTCTGTTCTAAGTTGAAACCAAGGTGTTTGAGTTATTGCCTCACTATGAAATTCTTTCTCTATGACATGAATTTCAAATTTCATTGATGTTTACAAAATACAAATGGAGTTCAACTCATCTTATGGTCAAACAAAATTTTATGGGATATCACCCACCATCACCAATCTCTAATGGTGGTTGGGAATATCACCAAGAAACTTCAAATTCTGGGCATTCCAATTCATGGAGCTATGCTTCAGAACCACAAGATGAGAAAGAAAATTATATGGGATATTTCCCTCCATCACAAAATGATGCAAGTCATGATTCTAATGGTGGCTGGGGGGAGCAAAACCAGAAAACATTTAAGAACCCATATTTCACTTATCAAGAGCCATCTTCACTTGAACGTACCTCCAATTCACTTATGCAAAATTGTCCAACCTCACCTTCCAGTTTTTCATCTGAAAATTTTTCATCACTGGACTTTGGCTCCACACAAAATTCTTGCCAAAGCTCACCACCCACACAAATTTCAATGAACCAAGGCCTCTCAAAGCTTGAGATCATGTTTGAAAAATATGAGAGAGAGGCACAAAAATTCTGGAAAAGGCAAGAAGCTCTCTCCAAAAATATGAATGGAGATTTAGAGAAAATAAGGAGGAGCTTAGAACCACTGAGAAAGAAAAATGAAGGCCAATTGATGGATATGAAGGAGAAAGTGGAAGAGCAAGATAAGGAGGTCACTGCATCAAGTGAACTTTCAATGAAGAATGAGGTGGTTGAAAATGAAACTGCACTTGAGATGACAAGAGCACATGGCAACTCACAACTCTCACAAACCTCCCTGGACCAAAACGCCTCAACACTTGAATCCATGATTGAAAGGTATGAAGAGGAGATGAAGAAAGCTTGGGAAGATCAACAAACCTCCTCAATGAAAAAGCTATTAAGTCAAATGTTGGGTGCAAGGGAGGAAGTGGAAGAGCAAGAAAGTGAGAAAGACAACCAAAGAATTTCAAACTCAAGTGAAGCAGAGAAGTACATGAAGGAAGAATCCACAGAACCACCATTGCAAGAGACTCTTGATGAAGACAAAACTCCAATAATCACACAGCAACCAAGTCGTAAATTCAAGGAAGTGAAGGCAATTAACAAAAGCACCAAGAAGAGGATTGTGACCAAGCTACAAAAGACAATATTCATGAAGAAAAGAAGGTTAACTCCAAGCAATCCTCCCCCTGATCCAGCAAGCAAGCTCAATCAAGCCATTAACAAAAGAAAGCTTGCTGAGGAGAGACTAAGACAGGGGGTAATAGCTGAATCTTCTCCTCCCTTGAGGTCATTCCTCTTAACAAACTGGAAGAAGAGGAAGAAAGTAAAGAACAAAATGCCAACAGTAGGTAACGTTTCTCTTCTATTCTTTGTCTTCTTTCTTTGCTTTGTTTAAATTCAATAAATTGGCATATGGTTACATTCTAAGTTTGGTGTTGCCATGCAACACATTGTTTTCAATCTCTTTGGATGATTGCATCAATTCTACATGGAAGTGTCACACTAAGATTCTAAGTTTGGTGTGCCACTTAATTTTCTATGCAATACATCCAGCAACATCACTTGTTTGCATAATCATAATGCCTTACAGTGTTATCTTTCATTTAGTTAGACAATTTTAGTTTTCTTTTTTTTGAGTCATTTTCTTGTTTTTAAATGCTTTCTTTTATTTACTGTGTTTGTTAATACACTACCAAGAGAGCTTTATTCATGATAGATTCTTGGCTTGGTAATTGTATTTAGCATATAACAGTTTCTTTCATTTAGTTTTATTTCAAATAAATTGACATGTGGTTGCATTCTAAGTTTGGTGTTGCTATGCAACAAAAATTTATTTCCAATCCTTACAAGATACTTGCATCAATTCTAAGTGAAAGTGTCACACTAAGTTTGGTGTGCTACTTATTCTTTATGCAAAGTATTATGCTCACCTTCTTAAGTTTGCAATCACAAGGTCTCTGTCTCCTGTGCCTTGATTGTTATCTTTAATTTTGCTTGTTTAAAACACATGTACTACTAACTTTTCATTGTGTAAGACATTCATGATCCATCTTAGCCCCATAGCTATTGTTCTAATTGTTGCTTGAGGATGAGCAAACATTCTGAGTTTGGCAAGGGAAGGAGGAGGAATAGAGGAAAAAGGACAATAATAATGAAGATGAACTACAAGGTTGTAGAGTTCCTTTTCTCCTCATTTGTTTTCCAGCACTTAAAATGCATGATTGTCTTTATGTTCTCTGTGTGCATGTGTGGTATGAATAAGCATAGCTTGAATACTGATTTGCAACATGGTGCCATGCCATTATGACTACCAACTTGAGTTTTGTAAAGCTTAAAGCAGTAAAGTATCATGATCATAAACAAACAAGGCATTAAAGAAGATTTTAGCATGTGCATAAAAGTATTGGAAAGCTAGTATGATTAATTGTTGCTCAATTGCATTGGATTTTATTTAATTGAAGTTTTCATCTAGTACATTTTGTGAAATCTTTTGAAAATCATGAAAACCTTGAAGAAGCAAATACAATTAAAGCAAGAAAAGAAAAAGGGAAAGAATGAGAAAGCTGAAGGCTCTGAGTACCAATGGCAATTTATTTGCTAAGTACTTGTGGTGTTTATGTATCAAGCCAAATGCTTGAAAACAAAACATTTAGAAGTCAAGGTTAGGTTCAAAGTGCAAAAGCACTCCCTCAAAGCTCAAGGCTCTGAGCATCAATGATTAGAGAGTCAAGAAAAGAAAAGAAAAAATTGAGATTAATAAAGTCCTCTAATCAAATGCTTGTGGTGCTTATGTATCAAGTGGTAATACTTGAAAACAAAGCATTTAGAAGTCGTAGCTTTGTTATCAACTCATGGGGCAAAGCACCCAAAAGGAGAAGCTAAATAAGAAAATCAAAAGCTTGTTTCAAGGAAGAAATATAAGAGAAAGATTTCATAAATTGAGCTAGATAGAAACATCAATCATTTACATCTCTTTTGCGATTGTAGCATGCTTAGAAAACTAGCTTACCATGAAAATTGAGCTGCTACTCTTCTTACCTTGGATTGTCAATCTTTAAATGCATGATTCTTTTCTTGCTTGGGGACAAGCAAGGTTTAAGTTTGGTGTTGTGATGACATGTCACCATGTCATGTTTTTCTATGCTTTTTCATACAAGAAATTTATGATTAGTGCTTAAATATTGCATTCTTTGGTGCTTAAATGGTATATTTCTTTGATCTTTTGATTTGATAAACTTTGTAGGAAATAAGAAGAAAAAGAAGCAAAAAGAGCACAAAATAAGCTAAAAAGAAGAAAAGAGGAATTTTGGGCACACTTTGAAGTTGGAGCAAACTTTGGAGGCTTAGGCCACGCTTCTAAAAGCGTGACCCATGACCAAATCAAGAAAGAGAAGCGTGGCCCAAACGAAGAAAAGCGTGGCTCAAAACAAAGAGCAAGAGAGGACAAAAAAGCTTGAGCTAAAGTTTGCCTCAAACTTTAGCTCAAACTTTTGGAGGAGCTTGACTACACCCTGGAGGGAGCAAAAGCTTGCGCCAACGTTTGCCTCAAACTTTTTGGCAAACGTTGGCACCACAAAACAAACACCCTGGAGGAAAAAGCTTGCGCCAACGTTTGCCTCAAGCTTTTTGGCAAACGTTGGCGCCACACACCTCACAGCCTGAAGGGGTATACTTCTAACAAGAATAACTTGAGCTACAGAGCTCCAAATGAGGTGATTCCAAAAGCAATGGAAAGTAGGAATCGAGAGCTTTCCAAGCATATATGGCACTGCATGGTGGACACTAAAATTGAGGAAGAAAACTGCCCCGCAATGTGCATAAACGAACATGGTGGCAACCTGCAGTGAGGCCAACTGACCCCTGCACCTTCGACGGAGTATAACTCGAGCTGTGGAGCTCCAATTGATGCGCTTCCAAAGGAATTGGAAAGTAGACATTTAGGGCTTTCCAACAATGTATAATAGTATGGGGTGGACAATATGTTTGAGCCTCCAGAACTGGCGTTTTCGACCACATTTGAGGCAAACTTTACCTCAAACGCTGCACACCAAGGCCAGCGACCTTGTCCTCTTCAAATGAGCATAACTTGAGTTGTAGATGTCCAATTGAGGTGATTTTAATTGGGTTAGAAAGCTGACATTCAGAGATTTCTAACCATATATAATAGTCTATAGTGGGCATGAAATTTGCAACGTTGACAAGCAGACAAAGTAGTACCCCAACATGCATGCAAGAAGGCCCAACGTTTGGCTAAAAGTTTGACCTCAAACTTTAGCCCAAACGTTGGTAGCAGCAAATAAGGGCAGCTGGTATAAAAAGTTTGAGTAAAAGTTTGCCTCAAACTTTTACTCAAACTTTTACTCAAACTTTTATGATTCATGGCCCGGTTCACAATGGGTTTCTCTCCAACTCCAAGAGCAATCAACAGAGGCTTTTGTCAACCCAATTCCATCAAGAGCAAGGGCCCAATTAACACCACTCAAAGGTACAAGAGATAGTTAGAATAGAAATTTCATTTTAATTGTAATTTGTTTTGAATTTTATTTTTATTTTGTAAAAATGCCTATATAAGGCATCATTCTCATTTTAGAAAGTAAGCCCGAATAGAGAGAATAGGAGGCGAGCTCCACTAGGGAGCATTAGGAATATAGAACTCTCTCTCTTTAGTTTTTCTTTTTGTTTTAAATCTTGGGTTGAGAATTGAAGAAATTCTGTTTCAATCTCACCTTGAGAATTCTTTCTGTTTTCTTCTTCTGCAATTTTAATCTCTCCTCTACTACAAGTTCCTTTGCTGCAAGTTTACAATTTAATTTACATTGAGCTTGATTTTGATCTTTGGTTCTCATTGCTTTCTGTTCTCACTAAATTCAATTTACATTCAAGCAATTTAATTCTTCTGCAAGTGCTCTGCATTTTACATTTCTGTTCATGATCTGATTTACTTTTCCTGCAAGTTTAATTTTCTCTAAGCTTTGATCTATTGCTCTCTTTAATTTCCAGCACCCACTCCCCTTTACATTTAATGCAATTTTACTTTTCTTGCAATTTAAGTTTTAGCTATTTTACTTTCTTGTTCTTTAAGTTACTTGCAATTTTACTTTCTGCACTTTATAATTCCTGCAAAATTACATTCTGTTGGCTTCAATTGTCACTCAAATCACTCAATGTTAGCTTGACTAAACTAATCACCCACTAAAGTTGCTTGATCCATCAATCCCTGTGGGATCAACCTCACTCACGTGAGTTTTATTATTTGATGCGACCCGGTATACTTGCCGGTGAGATTTATGTGTTTTGGAGAATTCGTTTTTCCGCAAAAACACCATTAAGTTTTTGGCGCCGTTGCCGGGGATTGATTTAGATCAACAATGATTAAGTGGGTGAGAAGTCTAGATCAAGCATTTTCTTTATTTTTGTTCTCTGTTCTAAGTTGAAACCAAGGTGTTTGAGTTATTGCCTCACTATGAAATTCTTTCTCTATGACATGAATTTCAAATTTCATTGATGTTTACAAAATACAAATGGAGTTCAACTCATCTTATGGTCAAACAAAATTTTATGGGATATCACCCACCATCACCAATCTCTAATGGTGGTTGGGAATATCACCAAGAAACTTCAAATTCTGGGCATTCCAATTCATGGAGCTATGCTTCAGAACCACAAGATGAGAAAGAAAATTATATAGGATATTTCCCTCCATCACAAAATGATGCAAGTCATGATTCTAATGGTGGCTGGGGGGAGCAAAACCAGAAAACATTTAAGAACCCATATTTCACTTATCAAGAGCCATCTTCACTTGAACGTACCTCCAATTCACTTATGCAAAATTGTCCAACCTCACCTTCCAGTTTTTCATCTGAAAATTTTTCATCACTGGACTTTGGCTCCACACAAAATTCTTGCCAAAGCTCACCACCCACACAAATTTCAATGAACCAAGGCCTCTCAAAGCTTGAGATCATGTTTGAAAAATATGAGAGAGAGGCACAAAAATTCTGGAAAAGGCAAGAAGCTCTCTCCAAAAATATGAATGGAGATTTAGAGAAAATAAGGAGGAGCTTAGAACCACTGAGAAAGAAAAATGAAGGCCAATTGATGGATATGAAGGAGAAAGTGGAAGAGCAAGATAAGGAGGTCACTGCATCAAGTGAACTTTCAATGAAGAATGAGGTGGTTGAAAATGAAACTGCACTTGAGATGACAAGAGCACATGGCAACTCACAACTCTCACAAACCTCCCTGGACCAAAACGCCTCAACACTTGAATCCATGATTGAAAGGTATGAAGAGGAGATGAAGAAAACTTGGGAAGATCAACAAACCTCCTCAATGAAAAAGCTATTAAGTCAAATGTTGGGTGCAAGGGAGGAAGTGGAAGAGCAAGAAAGTGAGAAAGACAACCAAAGAATTTCAAACTCAAGTGAAGCAGAGAAGTACATGAAGGAAGAATCCACAGAACCACCATTGCAAGAGACTCTTGATGAAGACAAAACTCCAATAATCACACAGCAACCAAGTCGTAAATTCAAGGAAGTGAAGGCAATTAACAAAAGCACCAAGAAGAGGATTGTGACCAAGCTACAAAAGACAATATTCATGAAGAAAAGAAGGTTAACTCCAAGCAATCCTCCCCCTGATCCAGCAAGCAAGCTCAATCAAGCCATTAACAAAAGAAAGCTTGCTGAGGAGAGACTAAGACAGGGGGTAATAGCTGAATCTTCTCCTCCCTTGAGGTCATTCCTCTTAACAAACTGGAAGAAGAGGAAGAAAGTAAAGAACAAAATGCCAACAGTAGGTAACGTTTCTCTTCTATTCTTTGTCTTCTTTCTTTGCTTTGTTTAAATTCAATAAATTGGCATATGGTTACATTCTAAGTTTGGTGTTGCCATGCAACACATTGTTTTCAATCTCTTTGGATGATTGCATCAATTCTACATGGAAGTGTCACACTAAGATTCTAAGTTTGGTGTGCCACTTAATTTTCTATGCAATACATCCAGCAACATCACTTGTTTGCATAATCATAATGCCTTACAGTGTTATCTTTCATTTAGTTAGACAATTTTAGTTTTCTTTTTTTTGAGTCATTTTCTTGTTTTTAAATGCTTTCTTTTATTTACTGTGTTTGTTAATACACTACCAAGAGAGCTTTATTCATGATAGATTCTTGGCTTGGTAATTGTATTTAGCATATAACAGTTTCTTTCATTTAGTTTTATTTCAAATAAATTGACATGTGGTTGCATTCTAAGTTTGGTGTTGCTATGCAACAAAAATTTATTTCCAATCCTTACAAGATACTTGCATCAATTCTAAGTGAAAGTGTCACACTAAGTTTGGTGTGCTACTTATTCTTTATGCAAAGTATTATGCTCACCTTCTTAAGTTTGCAATCACAAGGTCTCTGTCTCCTGTGCCTTGATTGTTATCTTTAATTTTGCTTGTTTAAAACACATGTACTACTAACTTTTCATTGTGTAAGACATTCATGATCCATCTTAGCCCCATAGCTATTGTTCTAATTGTTGCTTGAGGATGAGCAAACATTCTGAGTTTGGCAAGGGAAGGAGGAGGAATAGAGGAAAAAGGACAATAATAATGAAGATGAACTACAAGGTTGTAGAGTTCCTTTTCTCCTCATTTGTTTTCCAGCACTTAAAATGCATGATTGTCTTTATGTTCTCTGTGTGCATGTGTGGTATGAATAAGCATAGCTTGAATACTGATTTGCAACATGGTGCCATGCCATTATGACTACCAACTTGAGTTTTGTAAAGCTTAAAGCAGTAAAGTATCATGATCATAAACAAACAAGGCATTAAAGAAGATTTTAGCATGTGCATAAAAGTATTGGAAAGCTAGTATGATTAATTGTTGCTCAATTGCATTGGATTTTATTTAATTGAAGTTTTCATCTAGTACATTTTGTGAAATCTTTTGAAAATCATGAAAACCTTGAAGAAGCAAATACAATTAAAGCAAGAAAAGAAAAAGGGAAAGAATGAGAAAGCTGAAGGCTCTGAGTACCAATGGCAATTTATTTGCTAAGTACTTGTGGTGTTTATGTATCAAGCCAAATGCTTGAAAACAAAACATTTAGAAGTCAAGGTTAGGTTCAAAGTGCAAAAGCACTCCCTCAAAGCTCAAGGCTTTGAGCATCAATGATTAGAGAGTCAAGAAAAGAAAAGAAAAAATTGAGATTAATAAAGTCCTCTAATCAAATGCTTGTGGTGCTTATGTATCAAGTGGTAATACTTGAAAACAAAGCATTTAGAAGTCGTAGCTTTGTTATCAACTCATGGGGCAAAGCACCCAAAAGGAGAAGCTAAATAAGAAAATCAAAAGCTTGTTTCAAGGAAGAAATATAAGAGAAAGATTTCATAAATTGAGCTAGATAGAAACATCAATCATTTACATCTCTTTTGCGATTGTAGCATGCTTAGAAAACTAGCTTACCATGAAAATTGAGCTGCTACTCTTCTTACCTTGGATTGTCAATCTTTAAATGCATGATTCTTTTCTTGCTTGGGGACAAGCAAGGTTTAAGTTTGGTGTTGTGATGACATGTCACCATGTCATGTTTTTCTATGCTTTTTCATACAAGAAATTTATGATTAGTGCTTAAATATTGCATTCTTTGGTGCTTAAATGGTATATTTCTTTGATCTTTTGATTTGATAAACTTTGTAGGAAATAAGAAGAAAAAGAAGCAAAAAGAGCACAAAATAAGCTAAAAAGAAGAAAAGAGGAATTTTGGGCACACTTTGAAGTTGGAGCAAACTTTGGAGGCTTAGGCCACGCTTCTAAAAGCGTGACCCATGACCAAATCAAGAAAGAGAAGCGTGGCCCAAACGAAGAAAAGCGTGGCTCAAAACAAAGAGCAAGAGAGGACAAAAAAGCTTGAGCTAAAGTTTGCCTCAAACTTTAGCTCAAACTTTTGGAGGAGCTTGACTACACCCTGGAGGGAGCAAAAGCTTGCGCCAACGTTTGCCTCAAACTTTTTGGCAAACGTTGGCACCACAAAACAAACACCCTGGAGGAAAAAGCTTGCGCCAACGTTTGCCTCAAGCTTTTTGGCAAACGTTGGCGCCACACACCTCACAGCCTGAAGGGGTATACTTCTAACAAGAATAACTTGAGCTACAGAGCTCCAAATGAGGTGATTCCAAAAGCAATGGAAAGTAGGAATCGAGAGCTTTCCAAGCATATATGGCACTGCATGGTGGACACTAAAATTGAGGGAGAAAACTGCCCCGCAATGTGCATAAATGAACATGGTGGCAACCTGCAGTGAGGCCAACTGACCCCTGCACCTTCGACGGAGTATAACTCGAGCTGTGGAGCTCCAATTGATGCGCTTCCAAAGGAATTGGAAAGTAGACATTTAGGGCTTTCCAACAATGTATAATAGTATGGGGTGGACAATATGTTTGAGCCTCCAGAACTGGCGTTTTCGACCACGTTTGAGGCAAACTTTACCTCAAACGCTGCACACCAAGGCCAGCGACCTTGTCCTCTTCAAATGAGCATAACTTGAGTTGTAGATGTCCAATTGAGGTGATTTTAATTGGGTTAGAAAGCTGACATTCAGAGATTTCTAACCATATATAATAGTCTATAGTGGGCATGAAATTTGCAACGTTGACAAGCAGACAAAGTAGTACCCCAACATGCATGCAAGAAGGCCCAACGTTTGGCTAAAAGTTTGACCTCAAACTTTAGCCCAAACGTTGGTAGCAGCAAATAAGGGCAGCTGGTATAAAAAGTTTGAGTAAAAGTTTGCCTCAAACTTTTACTCAAACTTTTATGATTCATGGCCCGGTTCACAATGGGTTTCTCTCCAACTCCAAGAGCAATCAACAGAGGCTTTTGTCAACCCAATTCCATCAAGAGCAAGGGCCCAATTAACACCACTCAAAGGTACAAGAGATAGTTAGAATAGAAATTTCATTTTAATTGTAATTTGTTTTGAATTTTATTTTTATTTTGTAAAAATGCCTATATAAGGCATCATTCTCATTTTAGAAAGTAAGCCCGAATAGAGAGAATAGGAGGCGAGCTCCACTAGGGAGCATTAGGAATATAGAACTCTCTCTCTTTAGTTTTTCTTTTTGTTTTAAATCTTGGGTTGAGAATTGAAGAAATTCTGTTTCAATCTCACCTTGAGAATTCTCTCTGTTTTCTTCTTCTGCAATTTTAATCTCTCCTCTACTACAAGTTCCTTTGCTGCAAGTTTACAATTTAATTTACATTGAGCTTGATTTTGATCTTTGGTTCTCATTGCTTTCTGTTCTCACTGAATTCAATTTACATTCAAGCAATTTAATTCTTCTGCAAGTGCTCTGCATTTTACATTTCTGTTCATGATCTGATTTACTTTTCCTGCAAGTTTAATTTTCTCTAAGCTTTGATCTATTGCTCTCTTTAATTTCCAGCACCCACTCCCCTTTACATTTAATGCAATTTTACTTTTCTTGCAATTTAAGTTTGAGCTATTTTACTTTCTTGTTCTTTAAGTTACTTGCAATTTTACTTTCTGCACTTTATAATTCCTGCAAAATTACATTCTGTTGGCTTCAATTGTCACTCAAATCACTCAATGTTAGCTTGACTAAACTAATCACCCACTAAAGTTGCTTGATCCATCAATCCCTGTGGGATCAACCTCACTCACGTGAGTTTTATTGTTTGATGCGACCCGGTATACTTGCCGGTGAGATTTATGTGTTTTGGAGAATTCGTTTTTCCGCAAAAACACCATCAAGTCTTAGGAAGACAAAGAAGTTGCTACCCTGTTTGACCTTTTCTGCTGCTGGACAGATTTAACAACCTAACTTTAAAAATTTGCCATAAATTGTATATTTAACAAAAAGGTCCCAAATTTTCCAGTTTAGTTCCTTATATACCCAAGTTTAGCCCAAACTTAGTCTCATGCAATTCCGATTATTACATAATTAGTTACAGCATATGCAATACCACCACAACACAACTGTATATTCTTATTAACAAACACCAACCCTAATCCATCATAAATAAATATAAGAGCACACCATTAATAACTTCCACACCTTATAATTCAAATATATATCCACCAACAAATCTATTCCAACAACATTACAAGTCTAATCATTAAATATAACAAACAATTCAACTTATTCTATGGTTCCTCTAACCTAAGTTTTCACAACATCGTAAATATTAAACGTGCGAAACTTAAACCATACCTTGGCCGATCACTTAATTCACCCAAGGCAGCCTCTCAACACAAAATTACAGCCCCTCTAAGCTCAAGTAAAATAGTCACAAACTAAGCTTTGATCACCAACAAGCCTCCAAATATTCCCAATTAAATTCCAATGCATATATACCCACTTAATCTACACCTAATATATATATATATATATATATATATATATATATATATATATATATATATATATATATTCTAATTTCAGTTTTCCCATAATAAATACAAGATTAAGCTAGGGTTAGGGTATCCTTACCATACCCATATGCTCAATAGCTTGAACCCATAAGTCCCGAAAGCTAACTTGAACCTACCAAATTGTTCCATGGGTTTCGTAGAGCTCGTTGCGGTGAACGTGTAGTCGCAAACGGTTTGTCAATCGGAGCTCCGGATCAAAAGTTATTGAGAGGTGAAGTTTGAGTGAGGGTTAGGGAGCTCTCTTCCTCCCCCAACCTGTTTTGCATGTTTGATGCAGAATGGGGAAGAAGAGCTTCTGTCCCCTTTTTAAGTATGTGTCCGGTTGGACCCACAGGTCCGATTTGAAATCCGGTTCAACCGGTTTGATCTTTTCGGTCCAATATTGGGCCAAATTTTCGAAATTGATATCAAAATTCTCGTTTCGACGAGCTCTATCCTATTCTGATATTAGTTTTACATTTTTAACTTTTCTAATTAAAATGCAATTTATTAACTAATTATTTACCGTTTTTAGCGGGGTTTACATGGTGTAGTCACCAAGAACCTTTCTTGCCTCTCCTTCGTGATTAGGCTCGGCTACCATGCTTTCAGCTTCTTGTTCGAAATTTTCTGAAAAGTTTCTTCTGGAGTGTTGTGCTTTAGCTTATTGTAAACGCCTCCTTAGAGTTTTTTCAGGTTCAGGGTCAGGATTAAAGAGAGGCTCTTTATCTATATTCTTGGTCATAAACAAGAAAAGAAAACAAGAAAGATGAAGAATGAGAGCTCTATGTTCAATAATAAAGGACTCCCTGTGAGATGTGAAGAATAAAGGAAAGACGAATGAAGATAGAGAGGAGAGAAGAAGAATTCGAATAAGAGAGAAGAAGAATTCAAAAGTTAGAAGTAAAAAGAGAAAATATTTTTGTTTTTATTTTTATTTATTAATTAATTTCAAAAAATTAAAGCTAATTAACTAAAATATTTGAAAATTAGATGATAAACTTTTGAAAATAGAAGAGAGAGATAGAAGAAATTTTTTGAAAATAGGAGAGAGAAGAATTAGTTAGGAAGTTTTGAAAAAGAAGAGAGAGAAAACAGCTAACTAATTAAGAAATATTTGAAAACAAGATAAGATAGAAGATTAGAAATGATTTGAATTTAAAATTTGAAATTAGAAAAGATAAGATAAAAATTTGAAAAAGATTTTAAAGAGATAAGATTAGAAATTTGATTTTTGAAAAAGATTTGATTTTGAAATTTAAAATTTAAAATTTTAAATTTTAAATTTTAAATTTTGAAACTGAATTTTAAAATTTGAATTTGAAATAAGATAAGATAAAGTTTTTGAATTTTAAAGAAAGTTAAAAAGATAAGATAAGAATTTAAAAAAGATATGATTTTTTAAAAGATTTGATTTTGAAAAGATTTGAATTTTGAAATTTAAAACTAAGATAAGATAAGATAATGATTTTGAAATTAAAATTTGAAAAAATTGTTGCTTTTTTTGAAAATTGAGATAAAGATAAGGAATGATATTTTATTTTTTTTTATTTTTGAATTTAATGAAGAAAGAGAAAAAAATAAAAAGACACCAAACTTAAAAATTTTTAGATCTAAGACACCTAGAATTCGAAAATTGCAAAAAAAAAAAAAACACAAAGAGACACCAAACTTAAAAGTTTTAAGATCTAACAAGAAGAAAAACAAGAACACTTTGAAGATCAAGAAAAACACCAAGAACAAAACTCAAAGAATTCAAAGAAAACAAGAACATACAAAGGATACCAAACTTAAAAATTTTGAAAACCAAAGACACAAATTTCGAAAATTTTTAAAAGAAAAAACACAAGGAAAAACCAAAATTAAAGATTGACACAAGATTCAACTAAAAGACACTATTTTTGAAAATTTTTAGAAAAAGACTCAAGAAATTCAAAAATCCATCAAGAACAAGAACAAAGACTCAAACCATAGATCAAGATTAATAAAGAGAAGAAAATATTTTTGAAAGCTTTTTGAAAAGAAAATAAAAGTCTCAGATAGAATAAAACTAAACCTATAAAGAAAAGGAAATTACCTAATCTAAGCAACAAGATAATCCGTTAGTTGTCCAAACTCGAACAATCCCCAACAACGGTGCCAAAAACTTGGTACGCGGAATTACACTTCGCACAACTGAACCAGCAAGTGCACTGGGTCGTGCAAGTAATACCTGAGTGAGTCAGGGTCGATCCCACGAGGATTGTGATTTGAAGCAAGCTATGGTTATCCTGTAAATCTTAGTCAGGCAGATAAAAAAGTTGATTGTTTGTTTAAAGCGCATAAAAGTAAAATAAATAAAACATTACAAGGTTGATGGTGAATGCAATGATATGGAGATGGTTAAGGCTTGGAGATGCTTTGTTCTTATAGATTAATCCGGTCTTACTGTCTACTCCAACTGTGAATGATTTCTTCTATGGCAAGTTGTATGTGATCAACGCCTTTCTTAAGGGATCACCAATACTCCTCCAGATCTGAACTCCAGGATTAGTGCGGATCCAGTCTCATTGAGGGTGAAGCTCCTGCAGTTCATTCTTTTGATGGGTTGAAAATGAAATTCCAACACCTAAACTCACTGGCAAGTGGACCGGGTCGCATCAAGTAATAATAACTCACATGAGTGAGGTCGATCCCACAGGGATTGAAGGATTGAGCAATTTTAGTTAGGTGGTTGATTTAGTCAAGCGAACAAGTGTTGATTTGAGTGATTTGTATCCAACAGAAGCTAAATTGCATGAAATTTAAAGGGAGAGGGATAAATGATTGTAAATTAAAGAGCAAAGGAAGTAAAGAAGCTGAATCTTAAAGTGTAAGTAATGTAAATTGCAGAAACTTAGATTGCAAGAAATGTAAATGACTGAAGCTTAAAGAAATATAAATTGCTTGAATTATAAAAGGATTTAGGAACTGGGATTACAGAAATTAAACAAGAAAAAAAGTAAATGACAATCAGCAGAGAAGTAGAAGAAGAATTGAGATGCAGCAGATCTAAACAAGAAAAGGAAAATTACTTGAGAAACCAAACAGAAAGTAAAATGCAGCTCAATTGCAATAGCTAAAGGAAAGTTGAAGATCTCAGGGGTGGAGGAGACTAGAAAATAAGTCTAGATCTCAAGTTCTTCCTTGATCCAACAAGAGAGTAATTGCAAGAGAAGCAGAAGACAATTGCAGAAGAAGTGGAAGATGAAAGCAGTAAAGAGAACTTAGATCCAAACCACAATTCTTTGAAATTATGCAGAAATTAAACAAGAGAGATCTTAGATCAAGAATAAAACAGAATTCCTTCAATTCTTAATCCAAGATTCAAAACAAAGAGTAGGAGGTGCAGACATAAGAACAAGGAAGAAGAGAGATCAATTCTCCTTCCCAATTCTCCAAAATAAACTCAGAGATCCAAAATCAAAGTAAAGCTCTCAAAATTACAAGTGAAAATTCTAAAAGAAGGTAAAACGTCCTTTCTAAATCAAACTAACTTCTATTTATACACTTCCTATTTATGGATTTTAGAATTTGGAGTGGACTTTTTAATTTGGTGAAGAATTGAATTAAATTAAAATTTTGGTTGATTTTTGGGCCCATGGGTGATTCCTCCCAGTAGAGTGCTCGATTGGTGCCAAGAGCATCACATTCTCCCTTGCCTTGGTCTTGCAATGTGCGTGACAAGCTCCAGGGTAGCACTCAGCTTTCCCCAAGAGTGCAGCATTGCCTTGTCTTGGCGTGCCAAATTTGCGCGACAAGCTTCCCTCTTGGCCGTGTCAAGTCTCGCGCCCACAAGCCTTGTTCCGTGTCAATGTTGCTAACAAATAAGGAAGGTAGCGCTCAGTCAATGCCAAGAGCGCAGCATCCTTCTCCTTATTAACGAGGCTCCAGGTTTGACCCTTGGTGGAAGCATTTCAACACTAATTCCCTTGTGAGGACAACAAAGGCAGCGCATGCCTTGAGTGGGGCGTCCTTAAGTTCGAACCTTTGGGGAATGCATTTGGCCAATTTTTGACTTATTTTCCTTGATGAGTAGCACCCCTTCCTCCCCTTAGGTGCTTGGTTCGATCCTTGGGGCTTTCATTGGCAAACATTACCCCTTGCAATTATTTTGGATGGAGCCCGATAAAGTGAGTGGCATTAACCGAGCATTGTGCTTTTCCTTTGCTTCCTTGGTTTATTTTTGTGCTCGGTTAAGTGGGAGAGCACAGCATTGATGCTTTGCTTCCCTGGCCTTGAGTGGCACTCTTATGGAGAGCGCTGAGCTCTTGGAGAGAGTGCAATGGTTTCTTTCCTTTGTTGAGCCACGCTTTCTCTTCCTTTAGCTACGCTTCCTTGGCCACGCTTTCTTGTTTTCTTCTTTTTCTTCACCTACAAGTAATCAAAACAACTAATCAAAGTATCACCAAATTCACAAGGTTTATAAATCATTCAAAAACCAATTAAATTTAGCTTAAACCTCATGATTTAATATCAATTAAAGGGTGGTTGATTGATTCAATAAAACCATGCAATTCCACTCCAAACCACTTATTTACAATGCAAGAAAGTGCATAAAACCTAATGAAACAAGTAAAAAATGCTTGAAAAGCTAGCATAAGATGACTTGTCATCACAACACCAAACTTAAACCTTACTTGTCCCCAAGCAAGCACTAAACATAAGAGAAAATGAAATGAAACAGAGAAGTATGCATATCCTTATTTAGCAAATAGTTGAACTTGGTTCATGGGGTTTTATGCAGACAATGATAGCTTATTTATTAAGTGCTGTTACATAGGATATGCTTCCTCAAAGGCTCACTAAGGTTGCTGCTATAATACTTCACTTTTGCTTGTTCCCTTGCTAGCTTTTCCTTCTTTATTTTGCTTAGAGAGCTTATTACTCATTGAAGGCTTGGTGGCAAATGTTGCAGCAGCCTTTTGGCTTAATTTTGCTCAATATTTCTTCACCACAGACACATGGCTCACATTTTCTTCCTAGGATCATTGATGCCCAGCATCTCTTTGGATTACTAAGTGTTTTGTAGCTAGGTTGCTCTTGATTGTGGACTTTTGGTTGGCAATCCCAAATCAGTTGATCTAAGTGGCCAAGTTTCAAAATACTCCTCAGAAGCTACTTGTCCAAGCATATCCTAGTACAAAAATACCACAGGCATATGTCCTAGGGTCTAAGCTATTGGTGTCTAGGCTTATTGTTTGTTTCTTTGCCAATTCTTGGCTTTTCTCTTTCTTTTTCTTTTTGTTTTGATTCATTCTCAAGGGAACTTTCATTAATTGACAGATTATAGCAGCAAACTAACTCACACTTCAAGGAATATGTTATTATGCAGCTTTTTGTTTTATGAGCTAACAATTGATTCAAACAAATACCACCACTAACTTTCATTCTAACTTTTGCAACATTGAACATTCACTTTTCTAGTTCAAACATTTTTTTTCTTTTATTCAAGCAGCAAGGAAACAAAACAAAATTCAAGCAAATGAAGGATGACAAGATTATGCAGATAGCATTCTTTAGCGAATTTTTCCACTTGTAACTAAATGAACATTTTAGCCAGACATATAGGGATTCCCAAGTTAAAATATTCCATCAACAACAAGGGTTAAGTGCAAATACAACCTCTTGGTTTGCAGCTTTTCATTCTTCTTTATGTTGTGTCCCTTTTGAGTCCTAATGCAGACTGTCTTTAATTGTTGGCTGTTTTCCTGCATAATCCTCAAAAGTTGCTTGCTTTTCAAGCCCTTTAAGCAACTGGTTAGTATGCAAAACTTAGTTGTGGGCTTTTGAGCTTATTTTGGTGTGTGAACACCAAACTTAGTCTCTTGCAAATGCTTCTTATGTAGCAATTTAACCATATGTGAGACCCTTCTGTCTTTGCTAAAGGTAATTGAACCATAGACTAGAAAACAGCAGATTGGTTAGCTAGTTTATCTGATTGCTTGAAGCTAGCATTATGCAGAAGGTGAGAAAGTGTTTTATGATAAGATTTTTGGTGGAACACCAAACTTAGAATCCTTCATTCTCCCTTAGATTTTTTTGGTGTGCAATACCAAACTTAGCTTCTTGCAATACAGAGAAAACTAATTAACCTTTTTATTCAAATAGCTACGAAAAGAAAACTACCTCAGGTTGGGTTGCCTCCCAACAAGCGCTTCTTTATTGTCACTAGCTTGACATCTTTCATTCTTTGATCAGTTTAAATTCTGAACCTCCTTTTCCTTGTCCCATTGACCTCATAAGTAAGGCTTTGCTCTGTGTCCATTTTCTGTGAACTGACTTTTGGTTCCCTCATCTAACAATTCAAGGCTTCCATAAGGGAGAACTTTTGTCACCAAGTAAGGGCCAGTCCATTTGGATTTGAACTTGCCAGGGAAAATTTTGAGCCTGGAGTTATATAGGAGTACTTACTGTCCTGGTTTGAACTCCTTCCTTGAGATCATCTTGTCATGCCACCTCTTGGTCTTTTCCTTGTATATCTTAGCATTGTCATAAGCTTCTAGCCTGAACTCATCCAACTCATTTAGTTGTAGCAGCCTTTTCTCCCCTGCTGCTTGAGAATCCAGGTTGAGAAGTTTAGTGGCCCAAAAAGCTTTATGTTCAAGCTATATAGGGAGGTGACTGATAAACCCCGATGTCAGTTCACACTTATTCGCAAGAAATGCATAGTTTTGTGTTTACCTTCCAATATTGCTCTATATAGGAAAACATGCTTATTTTGCCTCAAAATTGCCATATTTTAATTCTCTTCTATTGCCACTCGATGTCGTGATGTATTTGTTGAGTAATTTCAGGAATTATAGGGTAGGAATGACTTAAAAGAGAGGAAGAAAGCATGTACAAAAAGGGAGGAACTTGAAGAATTTAAATCTTGGGAGAAGCAGCATCGGCGCGCCCGTGCACTCCACGCGCACGCGTGGATGGGATTGGCTAGAAGCGGCGCGCAAGGAGGGACGCCTCCGCGCGGATCAGGAAATTTATATCTACGCGCACGCGCACTTGGCGCGCATGCGTGGAAAGCTGCACGTGACCTCATTAAAAGAAATCGTGCCTGGCGATTTCTGAGGCTCATTAGGCCCAATTTCAAGCTATTTCTGCATGGAAAAAGACCCAAGGATGCTAGGGGAAAGGGAGAGATCACTCATTTTACACAAGGACACAATTTTAGCTAGTTTTTGGTTCTTTTGTTGTTCTAGAGAGAGAAACCCTTGTTCTTTTCTAGATCTAGTTTTAATTTGATCTTTCCTTGTTGATTTGTGACTTGGATCTTGTTAAATACTAGTTTTAATTGTTCAATTTGAATTCCTTGTTACAATTTACTCATATCTTGTGATAGTTATGAATTCTTGTCAATTATCATTTTATACCCATTTCATGAATGTTATGAATCTTGACTTGTTAATGTTGCATTGATGATTTCTATATTTAGCTTTGTTGTTTGGATGATCATATGTTGATAATTGTTAGTGGGTACTTGTAGAATTCAATTTAATTGCCATTTTGAACATGTCTTTTGTTAATGCTTACCAAGTGTTTGATGAATTGTTTACTTTGATTATGGAGTAGTCTTTTTCACTCTTGGCCTAGGTCAAGGGAATTGGGTAAACTTAAGTCATTGGGTCTAATGGATTTGATGATTTGGGAGCCCTAGGTGGTCAATTTGATACTCATTGACGCCAACCCACTACTAATTTAATTAGTAGGTAGGTTAGGACTTATGGGTTGATGTGACCAAAGCCATTTGACGTACTTCAAGTCTAGGGGTAGATATTACGTACCTAAGACTTTGAGGGTAGACTTAATGAGCTTGGTTCCTTATAATTGTCAAGATATAGTTGTTAGACAAGGATGGTGACCCCAATTCCCTAGCCTAGCCAAGAGTTGCTTTTATTATTCATATTTGAAAATCAACTTTTTCAACCAATTGCTTTAGTTGTAGTTTCTTGTTTGGGTTATAATAGAATTAAGTGGAATGTTGTTTATTCATTGAAAGCACTCATGTTTTGTTTAGTTAATTGAATTAGTCGTTGCATTTTAAGATTACTTGCTTGTTAAGATTCCCATTTATTTTCATGCTCATAACTTACAATCCCGGATTTCTAAGCAATGTCGAAGCACATGTTTGCCCATTCCTTGTGAGACGACCCGAGGTTTGAATACTTCGGTTATTTCTATTGGGGTTGAACTTGTGACAACCAAATCCCTCTTCTAAATTTGATACGACCCGAGGATTGTTGTTGGTAGAGCTATACTTGCAACGAGGTTTTATTGAAGAGAACCTTTGCAAATACACACCCCTTGGGCCGCTCTATCAAATTTCTGGCACCGTTGCCAGGGAATGGTTGCAACGTATGCCTTGATATTGGTTATGTGAATATGTGAATATTGTAGATATTTTACTTCTTTCAATACCTAGCTATAGTTTAGATTTCTTTTACATTTGTGCTATGACTTTCAAGTTTGATGACTCGGTCTCAACCGAATTCTAGCTTAGCCAATTTTGATCCCGAGATTGAAAGAACTTTGTTACACACTCGGCAAGCTAGACGGCGGTTGGACTATACGCCTAGTACTTCGGCTTCTCTTGAGAAAAATACCGAATCACTAGATGTTACCGAGAGTGACTTGGAGTCCGCTACTTCCTATTCTTCTGTTGGCATTACTGATACATCTTTGCATCCTACAGGTGAGCCACACATGGCGGAGCCACGCCGGATCACTTTGCATGAGCAAGGAGCTCCGGATATCATACTTCAACCGTCGCAAGCAAGGTATCCTAACCTTAATCCGAACTTTGAGTTGAAGAGTAGCTTGATAAATCTACTTCCTAAGTATCATGGGTTGCCGGGTCAAGACCCCATCTGACATTTGAAGGATTTTCATGTTGCTTGTTCTACGGCTCAAAGGCATGGAGCCGATGTGGTAGCTATCATGGTTTTTGCCTTCCCTTTCTCTCTTGAAGCACAAGCAAAAACATGGTTCTATTCGCTACCGGATGAGATTGTGACTAATTGGGATTTCTTGAGAAGAGAGTTTCTTGATAAGTTCTTCCCACCGGAGAAGACTGAATACATCCAGAAAGAGATTTCGGGCATAATGTAAAGAGACCAAGAGAGTTTGTACGAGTATTGGTCTCAGTTCAAGAGGCTATTGGAGTCATGTCCACACCACGGAATGACCACTAATTTGCTCATTAGCTACTTTACCAGAGGTCTTTGTGCAGAAGATAGAAGATTGCTTATCTCCTCTAGTGGCGGTTCCCTTTCGAAAAATAAGATGGAGGGAGAAGCTTGGGATTTGATAAAGGATGTCGCTGAATCTACACAACATACAAGGGTGAGAAGTAATCCTCTCAAGGGTGTGGTGGAACCATCCCCTTCCGAAGCAAGTCTAACCAAGGCACTTGGGGATATGGCCGCCATCCTTACACAAATCCAAAGGGATCAAAGGGAGTATTACTCCATCAAGGCCGTCCAAGCCCCACCTCCAGTTGCTCAACTTGAAGGCCCTCCTAGAATTTGTGGTTTGTGCTCAAGCACCACACATTACAACGACCAATGCCATCAAATTCAAGAGGAACATGCCCTTGTGGTAGCCAATGTGAATTACAATAACCGTCCACCCTACCCTCCTCAAGGTCAAAATAATTACCATCAAGGCGGTAATTAACATCAAGGGTGGAGGGATAATGCGTGATAAACCACTATTTTATGGTTTATATTGTGTTTAATTGTGTGGTTTTATCATGATCTTTGCCCACTTATTCATTAAATAAGCATGCATTTATATTTCCTTCCTAAAGATGTTTTATGGTTGAAAACTTGCTTCCTAGAGACTTTTAATTATGTATTTTATTTCTCCTTTATTTCATTCGATGCCGTGATCTGTGTGTTAAGTGTTTCAGGCTTTATAGGGCATGAATGAGTTGGAGATTGGAAGGGAAGCCTGCAAAAATGGAAGGAACACAAGAAATTGAGGAGATGACCAGCGAGAGGCGACGCGGCCACATGGATGACGCGACCGCGCGGAAGAGAGCAAATTGCAGTGACGCGGTCGCATGGATGACGCGACCGTGTGGCATGGAATAGCACGAGTGACGCGGCCGCGTGGACGACGCGCCCGCGTAGTAAAGCGAAACGCGAATGACGCGTCCGCATGAGCGACACGATTGCGTGACGTGCGCGATCTGCATAATTTGCAGAATCGCTGGGGGCGATTGCGGGCCGTATTCTGACCCAGTTTTTGGCCCAGAAAGGCAGACTAGAGCTAGAGAACATGCAGAAACCAAGGAGAAGATTCATTCCGCATAGTTTTTAGTTTTCAGATCTAGTTTTCACTCCTCCTCTAGGTTTTCTCTCTACACATTCATAGTTTAGGATTGGTTATTTTCATTATTTTTGCATTGGGATATTGAGAAGAGTTATTGCCTCATCAAGACTTCGTCATTCTAGTTTGTTTTCTTTACTTAGTTTACTCTTCCATGTTCTTTGCTTTGTTTAATTTTACCATTGGAATATTTTTAGGATTATTTAATACAAGGATCACTTTTATTTTTAATTAATCTTTTCCTCATTATTTACAATGTCTTTCTTTTATTCTTTTTCATATGCTATGAATTTTACATTTACAATGAGTGAGTAGTTCCGTAACTTGATGGGGAGTTGATTGAAAGGAACCCTTGAGTTGGAAGGTTTAAGAGAAAGATTGTAATTGGGTTATTGTTGGTTTACTCTCTAGTTCCTGACACCAATCCTCCTGAGAGTGGATTGGGACTTGTGGATAGAACAGCATTCCAACTTGTTTGACCTTCCCCTACTTAGTAAGGGATAACTAAACGAAATAACTCTCAATTGTCAATTAATCTTGAGAGTATTCAATCAAGAATAGGGCTTCCATGTAATCAACTCCCAGTCAAGGCTTTTATTTAAATCTATATAAATTCTCTAATTTAATTTTCTGCCATTCAACCAAAACCTTTTTGAAAATATTCTGATTAATAAAATAGCACCCTTTCCTACAACTCGTTGGGAGACGACCTGGGATTCATACTCCCAGTATTTTAATTTTAAATTTCTGTGACACCTTTCTAAATTGATAGGCAAATTTCTGGCAAGTTAAGAACTATACTTGCAACGTATATAAATTAACAATTTTTAATTCGATAATTTTTGCCCGCATCAATTTTTGGCGCCGTTGCCGGGGAATTGCAAACGTGTGCCTTATTATTGGTTATTGTAAATATTTACTTTTTGCTTGTTTATTTGTTTTTATTTTTATTTTTATTTTTTCATAAATTAAGAGGTTATTGGTTTTTATTTAGTATTAAAAAAAATTTAAAAAAAAAAAATTTTTTTCTTAGTGTTCACCTTGATCTTCAAGTTGTTCTTCGTGTTCATCTTGACCTTCAAGTTGTTCTTAATTGTTTTCTTCATTTTGATCTAAAAATTTTAAATTTGGTGTCATTTTATTGTTTTTCTCTTTCCTCATTTAATTCAAAAATATATTTTCTCTTTATTTTAATTGAATTTTCAAAATTTGCATTTAAAATTTTTCAAAAATCATATCTTTTTCAAAATCTTATCTTATCTTATTTCAAAAATCAAATTTCGAAATTCAATATTTAAATTCAAATTTCAAAAAAAAATTTTAAAAATTCAAATTTCAAAAAAAAATTTTAAATTCAAAATTTCAAATTTCAAAATTTAAAATTTAAAATTTAAAATTCAAATTTCAAAATTTAATTTTCAAATTCAAAATTTAAATTTCGATAACCTTTTAATTTAAATTTATTTTTATTTTTGTTTTTAATTTTTTATTAGCTACTATGAATTCTCACTCCTCTCGCTTCATGTTTGATTCGAATGTTGTTGTTAGGAATGGAAACTATAATGAGAACTGGCATCAAGGTTGGAAGAATCAAAGATGGGAGGAGCCACAAGGATTTAATCAACTCTCATGGCAACAACCACCTCCAATGGACTATCAACAACCATTCTGTGATGCATATCAAGGCAATGCTATGGTGAGCGCTCTTTTGATTATCAACAACCACCACCATACGCCTATGAACCCCCTCCTCAACATAACTTTGGACCACCAAACTCACAAGCCCCTTTCCGCCATTCACCTCCATATGACCCTAACCCTCAACCACCATACCAACCACCTTATGAGCCATATGAACCATATATAGAACCACCCCAATTCCAACCCAATTACACACAAGAACCACCACTTCAATATTCACCATCTCAATATCCATCAATCTAAGAGCACTATGATCCTATTTATGAAAGCCGAGTGCATCAAGAGACAAAGGATCCTTTCAAAGAAACAGTGGATTGATTTCAGGCAACCATTCGTCAATTGGGGCAAGCAATAAATCGATTAGCTTCCTGATGTTCGGACACTCAAGGAACCCCATGGCTTCATGTGGACAATCTAATGAAGAACGTAGCATGAAGGAGATACTAGAAACTCCAGTGAACAGTACAGAGCATGACTTTGTACTGGAACAAGTGGAGGAAGCCGGAATTATTGAAGAAGAAGAAGTGGTTGAAGACTTAGGAGATGCAGAACCTCCATGGGAAAGTCCAGTCATAGAACCCTCTTCCAAGACGTTTGAAATTGATGCTGAGGAGGGTGTACAACCTCCAAGGCATATCACAGTTGAAGACTTGGAAGAGGTTGATCAAGAGATGGAGATTCAAGAAGAAGAAGCACAACCTCCCTTGCCCTTGGAAAGAAATGAAGAGGAGATTGAATTGGAAAAAAGCTACCAAGAGGAAGAGGTTGAAATTGAAGAAACTTACAAAGAGGTGGTAATTATCAGAGAAGAGCACAAGGGAGTGGAACTTGCAATTTCATTAAAAATACCTCCCCCTAAGTTGCCATCATCCTTCACAACATTCAAGTGGGTAAAATTCATATCCCTTAGCTTTCTAATTCCACTTGAATATGGGCTACTGGAGACGGATGGTCAACTTAGAGCTTTTTGTAACATTAAGAGTAAGAGGAAGATGGCCAGTAGTAAGAATCGTCCTGCAAGGTTCATCATGGTTGGAAGCTTTAAGTTTAAACGCAAAGGTTGGTGTAAAGCTCAATTGAATGGGTCTAGGAAGCTGTTTGGTAGCTGCAGTGAGAATTCAAATTACTTATCACCCAGTTGGAAAAATACAGATCCCGACAAGGATGGGTGTAAAAGCAAGATTTGGGATCCTGGAATCTGCTCTGACACTTGTTACCCCGGGAGCCTAAGAATCTGTTTGAAGCTTCTTAAGGGCTTTACATGCTTAGTTTGGGACCCCGGAGGCTACTGGAGATGTAAACATTGGTGGAGATTTTTGGATGAGTTCAAGCACAAGCCACCATAACAGGGAGCTCACCAAATGTCCAACTTAAGGATTTTAACTAAAAGTGCTAGGTGGGAGACAACCCACCATGGAATGATCGTTCCTTTTTCAATTTTAATTTTATTTAGTTTTGTTTGTTTTTGAATTTTATTTTATTTTATTGAACCTAGAATCATGCATAGCATTCACATTAAGCATTGCATTCTGCATTTTACAAAAAAAAAATCTCACGCGACGCGACCGCCTCAGTGACGCGTCCGCGTCGCAAGGAGATGGGTGAAAAATAAAAAAATGAACAGAGAGTCACGCGAGAGCGTGGTTGGAGGCGTGCCAATGGCACAAATCGTCCCATGCGATCGCGTCGCTGATGCGACCACGTCATACGGGAATAATGGCCTCCCACGCGATCGCGCGCCCCACGCGGCCGCGTGACTAGGATTTCGGCGTAATAATGGTGCACAGCTGAAAGTTGTGCTAGAGTGGTGCTGGACTAGCGCTGGACGCACAGTCCCCCTCACGCGACCGCGTGTCCCACGCGACCGCGTCGTACCCCAAAAACTGCTCACTCACGCGATCGCATTCCCCATGCGATCGCGTCACCTAAAATTTGGCATTTAATGATTTTGAACAGAGAGTTATGCGAGTGCGAGGCAACCCTCGCGCCACTGGCACAAACCGGGTCACGCGATCGCGTGACCGACGCGACCGACGCGACCGCGTCAATCACCTTAAGCGCAAGTCGCGCGACCGCGTGCCCCATGCGATCGCGTCGTTTGCGGCGCACAGTTTTCCTAATTTTGCCAAATATCATATCTCTTTTTCTCCCCAAATCCTATTTTCTCTTTTCCCTCCTTATTTCTTCCTTCCCCCTTCTTCCTTCTATTTCACCTTTCACTCTCTCTCTCTCACCTCCATTAACAAGGTTTTATTTTCTTCTTCCCTCCTTCCTCTTCTATCATTCCTTTTATTTTATATGTTATTTTATTTTCTTTTCTTTTTCTTTTCATTATTCATATTTTCTTTCTTCTTCTTTCCTTTTTACATGGTGTTAGAATTTTATTTGAGTCATTATTCTTCATTATATGCTTGTGTATTGCAAATTGTTTGGCAATTATATATTATTTTCTTTAAAGGGTTGCTTGCATGTTCACTTTAATACTTTCTATACCTTATTCACCATGCATGCTATGTGTTTGTGAAAAAGCCCATATGGCATTATGCACCTCTCTACATTATTCTATTCTACTATTCAATGCTTGCTTTTCATAAACTCCCTCTACTATTGTATTAATTAAACTTAATTATCAATACAAACGTGATGGTTTGTTATAAAGTGATGCTTGATCTATGCTACTCATGCCCTTTTCCGGCATGCCAATAAACACCTTGCATTCACTTGTTATTATATGCACTAGTTATTTTCCAATAATGACTTTTCACATGTACTCATGAGAATGTGTTAATGTCAGCTACCTCCTAATGTGCATCCATCACCACCTTTTCCGTTCTCTTCCTTGCTATTATCTCTTTGAAATTAATTTACTTTCTCTTCCCTTTTTCAGGATGGCCACCAAGAAAGGAAAGGAGAAAGCTACTCCCAAACCACCAGCAAGAAGAGGAACTAAAAGAGCACTAGTGGCAGAACCCTCCTCCACTGCAGTAAAGCCCTCAACAAAGAAGATTAAGAGGATAATAAAGGTTGATGATAAAGAAAGAGCCTTTCCAGCAAAGGACACTGCACGATTTTCCAATCGTTACTGTGAGCAGATGTTCCCCATCCTGGCAGAAAGAAATTACAACAACGAATACCTTCTTCTCCTCCCGCCCAATATTGCTACCTTTGTTGAGCCGCAAATTGCCCGAAGATAATGGGATTTCCTACAGAGACAGCCAAGGCAGGTCAATCTTTCTTGGGTAGTCGAGTTCTACTCCAACTTCCACCTGCCAACTCTGTAGTCTGTCTATGTTCATCAGAAGCAAGTCCCCATTACAGAAGAGGCCATTCAAAAAGCTCTATGTCTTCCCCCTATTCCAGACGGAATGGACGCCTTTCAAGAAGCCGCACTCAAGCGCCATATGTACCAATTTGACTGGGAAGCTGTTCTCAGAGTTATCGCACTACCTGGCAGCCGTTAGATCTACGGATACCATCGTACCCGCCCTAAGGGAATATCGGCTTCAGCACTTACCTTGGAGGCTCACGTATGGGCACAGATCATGTCCCATTACGTCTTTCCAAGCACTCACGAGTCCTCCTTCACTGCGGACATGGCCGTTCTACTATGGTGCATCCTTACAAACCAGCCTCTGAATCTACCAAGACATATCCGGAATGCCATGGGACACATACAAATTGTGGGCAACCTACCTTTTCCCGCCTTAGTCTCAGATCTTGTCTCAGCCGCCGGAGTTTCTTGCAGAGCTGGAGACACCAAAGCCATGCTTCCATGGGATGATCAGTATGTCCCCGATGGGAAGTACCTTAGACTTCCAACAGCCACTATCAGCCAGCACACTGAACCAGTTGAAGACATCCATTCTTCAACACCACAAGCACTTACAACAGACGAACTGCTCCAGCAGATAATCGAAAGGTTGGATCGGCAAGAACAGAAAGCAAAGTTAAGAGAGCGCCGTAACGAGCGCTGATTCAAACACCTCAAGGAGCTACTCAAGGGACACTTCAAGGACTCAGACACACCGGACTCCACTTCTTTTACCAGCACAGGGAGCCATGATGGTCCTGACTGTGGAGATACTGCTACCAGCCCACCCCTGTTCCTGACAGATAGCACTGAGGACGGTGCAAAGCCTTAAGTGTGGGGAGGTCGGTCAGTACCTGACTTCCGGAGGTAATTTCTCTTCCCTAGCACCAATAAATTAGGATATTTTAGTTAGATTTTCTTTTTTTTATAGAATAGGATAAACTGCATAGTAATAGGTTAGTTGCATGCATGTTCTACTTGATTGAAAAGACAATAAGTTTCTTCTAAGACTTTATCTTTGGAACAAAATTTCACTAATTTTTAAAATTTTTTTATGATAAATCTGCTTGAAGTTGTATTTGGAACATGATTTTTGAGCTAAAGAACACAGAACCTGTGAAGATTTGAGCCTTTATGTATGGTTACATTATTTAACCATAATTATTTTATTCTTGTGTGTTTACTTCTCTATGATTGTAATCTATATTTTCTTTCATCCTATATGTCCAATATTTATTATATTTGTATGCCTGCATATGATTGATGCCATTATTTGTTTAAACTCACTTATCCAAATTAAGCCTACCCTTTTCAATTACCTTTGTTAACCACTTTGAGCCTTTAAATCCCATTTGTTCTATATTTCACCACATTACTAGCCTTAAGCGGAAAAACAATTGTATATCCCAAATTGAATCTTTGGTTAGCTTAAGATAGAATTGTGTGTGCTAGTTAAATATGGGAAATTATGGGAACAAAAGTTATTAAGGGAATGTGTCATGATAATACAATGGGAATTTGGATACCTACTCATGTGAAACTATAAGAATTAAAAATCTATGTGCATTGATAAGCTATGTTTATTTTTATGTCTATATTTTATAAAAAAAATCAATAAACAAATAAGGGGACAAAATTACCCCAATGCTGAATTAAGAATTCAAAGATCAATGCACATATGATAAAATTAAAATAAAAAGTTGATACATGAGTATGGAATGTAAAAGGGAATTCTGGGTAGCTAGGTATGAATTCTAAGGTTACATTAAATATATAAAGGTTGGGTTAATTAAAGATTCAATTTATAAGCTCACTTAACCATAATCAGTGAGGGTTCAATACTTGAATTTCCATGTTCTCTGCTTTCATGAGCTATCTTCTTGCACTTTTATCTGTCTTACTGTATAATGATAGAATTAGTGGAATTTGATTTGTAATTGTTTTGAAGAGCTTATTTACTTTTGATCAAGTGGGTAAGAATCATATAGTTGCATTCATATATATAGGATTGCGTTGCATTGCATGAGTTTCTACATGTTCATACTTATTTATTTTATCTCCTTCAATTAAGCATGAGGACATGCTAATGTTTAAGTGTGGGGAGGTTGATAAACCACTATTTTATGGTTTATATTGTGTTTAATTATGTGGTTTTATCATGATCTTTGCCCACTTATTCATTAAATAAGCATGCATTTATATTCCCTTCCTAAAGATATTTTATGGTTGAAAACTTGCTTCCTAGAGACTTTTAATTATGTATTTTATTTCTCCTTTATTCCATTCGATGCCGTGATCTGTGTGTTAAGTGTTTCAGGCTTTATAGGGCATGAATGAGTTGAAGATTGGAAGGGAAGCCAGCAAAAATGGAAGGAATACAAGAAATTGAGGAGATGACCAGCGAGAGGCGACGCGGCCGCATGAATGACGCGACCGCGCGGAAGAGAGCAAATTGCAGTGACGCGGTCGCATGGATGACGCAACCGCGTGGCATGGAATAGCACGAGTGACGCGGCCGCGTAGACGACGCGCCCGCGTGGTAAAGCGAAATGCGAATGACGCGTCTGCATGAGCGACGCGATTGCGTGACATGCGCGATCTGCATAATTTGCAGAATCGCTGGGGGCGATTGCGGGCCGTATTTTGACCCAGTTTTCGGCCCAGAAAGACAGACTAGAGCCAGAGAACATGCAGAAACCAAGGAGAAGATTCATTTCGCATAGTTTTTAGTTTTCAGATCTAGTTTTCACTCCTCCTCTAGGTTTTCTCTCTACACATTCATAGTTTAGGATTGGTTATTTTCATTGTTTTTGCATTGGGATATTGAGAAGAGTTATTGCCTCATCAAGACTTCGTCATTCTAGTTCGTTTTCTTTACTTGGTTTACTCTTCCATGTTCTTTGCTTTGTTTAATTTTACCATTCGAATATTTTTAGGATTATTTAATACAAGGATCACTTTTATTTTTAATTAATCTTTTCCTCATTATTTACAATGTCTTTCTTTAATTCTTTTTCATATGTTATGAATTTTACATTTATAATGAGTGAGTAGTTCCCTAACTTGATGGGGAGTTGATTGAAAGGAACCCTTGAGTTGGAAGGTTTAAGAGAAAGATTGTAATTGGGTTATTGTTGGTTTGCTCTCTAGTTCCTGACACCAATCCTCCTGAGAGCGGATTGGTACTTGTGGATAGAACAACATTCCAACTTGTTTGACCTTCCCCTACTTAGTAAGGGATAACTAAACGAAATAACTCTCAATTGTCAATTAATCTTGAGAGTATTCCATCAAGAATAGGGCTTCCATGTAATCTACTCCCAGTCAAGGCTTTTATTTAAATCTATATAAATTCTCTAATTTAATTTTCTGCCATTCAACCAAAACCTTTTTGAAAACATTCTGATTAATAAAATAGCACCATTTCCTGCAACTCGTTGGGAGACGACCTGGGATTCATACTCCCAGTATTTTAATTTTAAATTTCTATGACACCTTTCTAAATTGATAGGCAGATTTCTGGCAAGTTAAGAACTATACTTGCAACGTATATAAATTAACAATTTTTAATTCGCCAATTTCTGCCCGCATTAATGCGCAAGGAAGCAATCAAAACCAAAGATGGAACAACTCTCCTTCTCATCACAACACTAACCAATCTTCATCCCAATACCATCACAACAACACCAACTACCAAGCCAACCAAAGCCACTCCAACCAAAACCAAAATAACTACACCAAGTACCAAGCACCATACCATAGACAACAAAACCAAACTCCTCCATCTTCCAACAATCAAGTTGAAAAGCTTTGGGCCGCTATGGAAAAACGAGATGAGAGTAACAAGGCTCAATTTGATTCCTTGAGTACCCAATTGGCTAACTTCACCAACTTGCTTTCAAGGATGAACATGACAAACCAACCACCAAACCCCAATAACAATACTAACCAACCCTCAAGTTCTTCTAACCTCCCATTCCAACCCCAACCAAACCCAAAGGGCAGTCTCAACGCCATCACTCTAAGGTCAGGGACTACATTAGAGGTGATACCTCCAAGGGTCATGGAGGATATTCATGAGGAAGAGGTAGTTGTTGAAGCTCAACATGAAGAAGAGGTGGTACACAAAAGGCATGAGGAAGAAGGAGTAAACCTCAAGGAACCCAAGAGGAAAGCTATAGTGGATGAGTCAATTCCTATCCCATTTCCTTCCATGGTGAAAAAAGCGAAGAAGACACCTGAATTTGATCTGAACATACTTCAAGTGTTCAAAAAGGTTGAGGTAACCATACCACTCCTTGATGCTATTCAACAAATTCCAAAGTATGCAAAATTTTTGAAAGACTTGTGTACACACAAGGATAAGATAGGAGAATTGGAGACATTATCCTTGGGTAGTTCAATTTCTTCCTTGATGGAACCTATTCCAAGAAAATATGGTGATCCTGGACCGTGCTTAGTGTCTTGTTGTATTGGTGGATACACTTTTCATGATTGTATGTGTGACTTGGGAGCCTGTGTTAGCATCATGCCGCTTTCTATTTATGTGCGGTTGAATTTAGCTCCATTGAAGAAGTCAGCGACGAGGTTTGCCTTAGCCGATAAAAGTGTGATCACAGTGATGGGAATAGCAGAAGATGTACTCGTGGTAATTCAGGATTTGGTTTTTCCGGTTGACTTTTACATCCTTGAAATGCCTCCAGCAGAAAATAGAAGTTCATCCTCTGTTCTACTTGGTAGACCCTTCCTCAAAACCTCAAGATTCAAGTTAGATGCCTTCACCGGTGTATATTCCTTCGGGGTTGGAGATAAGACTATCAAGTTCAATTTAGAGGAAGCCATGAAACACCCTCCCGAAGAACATTCCATGCTCCGATGTGATGTGATTGATGAAGTGGTAGCGGAAGTGCAAAAAGAAGATCATGGCAAGTTGTGCTACCCCGTTGTTGAGGAGACGAATGACCAAGATGATGAACAAGAGGAAGTTGTCAAGAATGAGTCCCATGAGCTTGATAAAAAGGAACCTCATCTTGAGACAAAAAGTGAACTGAAGCCCCTTCCATCTCATCTGAAGTATGCTTTCTTAGAGAATAACCAAAGGTTTCCGGTCATTATTGCTAGGGAGCTCTCAAGTGAAGAAGAGGGAAAGCTCCTAGATGTTCTAAGAAAGTACAAGAAAGCAATAGGATGGAGCCTAGCGGATATTGTGGGAATTGACCCCTGCAAGTGCATGCATAGGATATTTCTCCAAGATGGAGCTAAGCCGGTTAGGCAACCGCAAAGGAGGCTCAACCCAACCATCCTCGATGTAGTGAAGAAAGAGGTCACCCGATTACTGGATGCGGATATCATATACCCAATTTTCGACAGTGAATGGGTGAGCCCGGTTCAAGTTGTTCCCAAGAAGTCGGGCATCACAACGGTCAAGAAGGACGATGGTGAATTGGTCACTAAAAGGGTACAAAATGCGTGGCGAGTATGTATTGACTACAGAAGACTGAACGCCGCCACACGGAAAGACCATTACCCCTTACCCTTCATCGATCAGATGCTAGACCGCTTGGCAGGTAAATCTCACTACTGTTTTCTTGATGGATTTACTGGCTACTTTCAGATACATATTGCTCTTGAAGATCAGGAGAAGACCACGTTTACTTGTCTGTTTGGCACCTTTGCCTATAAAAGGATGCCATTTGGACTATATAACGCACCCGCTACTTTTCAGCGGTGCATGACGAGTGTCTTCTCCGATCTAATGAAGGATTGCTTGGAAGTTTTTATGGACGACTTCAGCATTTATGGTATCTCATTCGATTGTTGTTTAAAGAGCTTGGCCAAGGTCCTAGCTAGATGTGTTGACACTAACCTTGTCTTAAATTTTGAAAAATGTCACTTTATGGTACGACAAGGTATAGTGTTAGGACATGTAGTATCTCATGAAGGCATTTCTGTAGACCCGACCAAGGTCGACGTTATCACCACTTTGCCTCACCCCTAATCCGTGAGGAAGGTCGGCTCGTTTTTGGGACATGCAGGATTTTACAGGTGCTTTATCAAGGACTTCAGCAAGATTGCTTTGCCATTGTCGCGTCTACTCCAAAAAGATGTGGATTTTGAGTTTGATAGTGAATGTGTGAAAGCTTTTGAAGAGCTAAAGAGAGTTATTACCACAGCACCCATTGTGCGAGGCCCCAACTGGATGTTGCCATTTGAGATAATGTGCAATGCGTCAAACTATGCTGTAGGTGCCACGCTTGCACAGCGCAATGGTAAACTCCCCTTTGTCATTGCTTACTCTTCTAAGACACTAGACGCAGCACAATCCAACTATACCACTACTGAAAAAGAACTCCTAGCCATTGTTCATGCTTTAGATAAATTCAGATCTTATTTGCTAGGTTCAAAGATAGTGGTATACATGGATCATGCAGCTTTAAAGTACTTATTGACAAAGAATGAGTCAAAACCTAGACTCATACGTTGGATCTTGCTTTTGCAAGAATTCGACATTGAGATTAGGGACCGGAGTGGATCTCAAAACCTGGTTGCGGATCACTTAAGCCGCATTGAGAATTTAAAATTCGATCCATTTTCGATCAATGACTCATTCCCATTGGATAGTTTGCATGCTGTGTCGGATAGCTTTCCTTGGTTTGCCCCAATGGCGAACTACTTGGTTGCGAAAATCTTCCCTCCCAACTTTTCGAAAAATCAAAGGGACAAGTTGAGGAGTGATTCCAAATACTATATTTGGGATGACCCTCACTTGTGGAAGAGGGGCGTGGACCAAGTAATTCGAAGATGTGTCCCGGAGTCTGAATTCCAACCAATTCTTGATGCTTGTCACTCGTCTGAATGTGGTGGCCACTTTGGCCCACAAAGGACCACTAAAAAAGTGTTGGATTGCGGATTCTGGTGGCCAACCTTATTCAAGGATGCTAACCGGTTGTGTATGTCTTGCCATCAATGTCAGAAGTCAGGAAACACATCCTGAAGGGATGAAATGCCTCATCAACCTATGTTGTTCTGTGAGATATTTGATGTATGGGACATTGACTTTATGGGACCGTTTCCTAACTCTAGTGGGTATCTGTATATTCTGTTAGTGGTTGACTACGTGTCAAAGTGGGTGGAGGCCATACCTACCCGCCTTGACGATACCAACACCGTTGTTTCTTTCATTAGGAATCACATTGTATGCCGTTATGGGTCGCCACGAGCAATCGTGAGCAACCAAGGATCCCACTTTTGTAACAGGAGAGTAGAAGCATTGCTCAAGCGCTATGGAGTGTCGCATAAGGTTGCTACTGCTTACCATCCGCAAACAAATGGGCAAGCGAAAGTGTCCAACCGGGAAATCAAGAGAATCTTGGAGAAAGTGGTCAATCCACAAAGAAAGGATTGGAGCCTCCGGCTAGGAGATGCACTATGGGCGTATAGAACAGCCTACAAGACTCCGATAGGGATGAGTCCCTTTCGGATTGTCTATGGTAAGGCGTGCCACCTTCCGGTGGAGATTGAGCATCGAGCCTATTGGGCGGTCAAGCAGTGCCACATGGATTTAGCCAAGGCGGGTGAAGCTAGGAAGTTACAACTAGAAGAACTTGAGTGTTTGAGGAACGAGTCATATGAGAATTCCCGAATTTACAAGGAAAAGACTAAGGCATTCCATGACCATCACATCCGGAAGAAGGACTTTCAAGAAGGTGATGAGGTCCTCCTCTACAACTCAAGGCTCCGATTTATGCCTGGTAAACTCCGTTCTAGATGGGAAGGACCTTTCAAGGTGAAGGAGATGAAGCCCTACGGGGTGGTGGAATTGTTTGATCCCAAGAGTGAAATAACTTTCAAAGTGAATGGACATAGGGTGAAGAAGTATCTAGGTTGCAAGCCCTCAAAGGAGCTATATGTGTACATATTGGAGGATGCACCAAGGAGAGAGGAAGCTTAAGAAGAGGACCGTCCAACTTAAGGACGTTAAAGAAAAGTGCTTGATGGGAGGCACCCCACCGTGGTAAGATCTTCCTTGTTTATACCATCTTATTTGTATTCTTAGTTTCTTATGAATTTTGTGATCTTTTGATGATTGATTGAGTGCATAGGAATGCTAGCTTTGTTGCTTTTGTTGGATAGATAGGATGTTCATGTAGATAGGATGTGAAAATGACAAAGAAAAACAAAAATTCTCTTTGCAGAAGGGCACCGACGCGCCAGCGCACAGTGCGTGCGCGCGCCGGTAGCGAAATTTCACCCTTGGGCCAAAAACCCGAGAGTTATGCCCACTTCGTGCCCAACTCACGCCAGGCACTCGCGCGTCCGCGTAGATGCCGCCTGCGCGCACTCTGGCAATTTAACCATCGACGCGCTAGCGCACGATGCGCGCCTGCGCCGATGGAGATATGTGGACTCTCTGGTACAAAAACCAGAGAGTTGTGCCACAATCGGGCCAACTTTGTGCCAAAACTCACTCGTCCACGCGTTGTGCACATCCGCGCCAGTTGCGAAACACCTCAAGCACGCATTCGCGCAAGGTGCGCGTCCGCGCACTTGCCTCACTCATTCATTCTGGTACAAAAACCAGAGACTTGAGCCAACTTTGTGCCACTTTTGTGCCTGAGGCACAACTTCCCTCGCACGCGCGCACCATTGACGCGCACGCGCCATCTGCTAGCACCTTCACCGACGCGCCAGCGCACCTTGTGCGCGCGCCGGTTGCGCGAGTCAGTTTAATACCTTCGCGCCCTGCCCTGCTTTTCTTTCCCTCAACCCTTTCTCTTCCTTATTTTCTTTTTCTTTTCATCCATCACTTCTCTTTTCTTCTTCTTGTTCTTCCAAAATCCACCACCATTGTCTCCGGCCACTCACCGGTGATAACCCCTCTTTCACGGTGGCACTACACTTCTTCTATCTTCTCTCTCATCTTCACAAAAGAAGATTCAACCTTGCTTTTTCATACTCATCAAGGTTTAGCTTCTTCCATTCCTTTACTTCCATTTTTCCTTGCATTGTTTCTTCTAATTAGATGCTTCTTATTGTTTTACTTAGTTTCCATTTTACTTGCATGATGATGTTTCTTGCTTTTGTTTGCTTGCTTTTTCCTTATTTTTCCATGGATATTGAATTTGAGCTTAATGTGCATCCATAGATTTTTTGCCATTCTTTCTCTTACCTTTACCGTTGTGTGATGTTTATGTGATGATTGATGTTTCATTTTGGGCTTTGAATTGATTTAGTATCTCATAATTGCTCATTGCTTGATTATTGCACGCCAAGTGTTCGAGAAAATGCACATATATCATTTTGGCTCAATTTAGCCATGTACTTTCCGAATTGTGCTCCCTCCTCATTCACTTGCTTTCTCTTAAATGCACTGAGTCTAATTTGTATGCTTATAGTTGATACTTACCAATTAAATATTCATTGAACATGACTTGATTTTTATTATGGATGCTTGAGACTACTCTTCTCATGCCATTGCATGCTTTACTTCCTCTTGCATCCCATGTCAAGTATTGTGACCCTTGCCTTTACATTCACTATGGGCACCACAAGTCACTTGCATGTTTTCGCTAAATTGATTCTTGGGTTTAATGTTTTCCTTCATTCTCTCCCTTTTTAGGATGGCCACCAAGAAAGGCAAGGAGATAGCTCTAAGGAAACCAGCCGCAAAAAGGGCACCCCAAAAATCAAACTCTAAAGCGCGCTCTTCATTAGGAGCCAAACCTCCATCTAAGAAAGGGAAGACACCCGCTCCTCTTGATGAGAATGACAAGGGCAAATCGGCAAAAGATTCTTCAAGGTTCCCCAACCGCTTCTGTGAACTTATGTTCCCTTCCATAGCTGTAAGGAACTATCACCCTGAGCATCTACTAGCTCCGCCGGACAAGGTTGCTCCTTATATTTTGCCCCGCATTGAACAGCGAGGATGGGAGTTTCTCTTGAGGAAACCAAAGGAAATCAACCTCTCTTGGGTGGAAGAATTCTACACTAATTACCACCTGTCCTCTCTTCAATTGGTATACATGCGCCGGAAGCAAGTCTCAGTTTCAGAAGAGGCTATTCAGCAAGTGCTTAATGTTCTACCAGTGCCAAGTGACATGGATGGCTACCAAGAAGTCTTACGTCAGCGAGGAAAGTATGGATTTAATTGGGACTCGATTCTCCAAGTCATTGCTGAGCTAGAGGCATTTTGGATCCAAGGTCAGCTTCAGATGAGGCCTAAGTCCATTGATGCTCGCTTCCTCACTGTGGAAGCTAGAGCTTGGGCCCAGATCCTATCTCACTATGTGCTGCCTAGCACCCACAAGTCATCCTTCATGGCAGACCTCGCCTTGCTTATTTGGTGTGTTCTCACGGAAAAGCCGGTGAACATTCCGCTTCTTGTCAAGCAAGCGATGAGTCACGTTCACGACTGGGGTAATTTGTATTTTTCAGAATTGGTATCTGACTTAGTTGCTGCTGCGGGTGTTTCTTGGGAAGCCAAGGATAAGAAGATTATAGTTCCAACTAAGAGCGATGTGGTCCCAAGCGGGAAATACCTACACCTTCCCATGAGCAAACCAAGCCTCGACAAGGTCCCGCCACTTCTTTTTCCTTCTAGCTCATCATCACCACCACTGAGATCCACACATCAAAGGATAGAAGATCTTCATCGGAAGCTTGATAGATATGAGCGGCACAACCACCGCCGATATACCTACATCAAGAAGCTTCTGCATTGTGTTGCCCCTAGCATGGAGGAACCCGAAATATTCACATCCACCTCAAACCCAAGCGATGGGAGTTCTGATGAAGGGGATAGTGAAGGTTCCGGTGCTGACCGTCCCTTGCGTATTATTCGTAGCACGGAGGATCGTGCTAATTTCTAAAGTGTGGGGAGGTCGTTCGACTGATCTCCATAGGTAACATTCTCTTCCCCTCATTACCCATGGATTTATCTTTTGCTTAGAAGTTAGTATAGTGCATGTGTAGTTAGTTTTGCTTGTAAATACCTTTGCATGATGGTTAGTTTCTTTAGAGTTACTTGGTCAAAATAATAACTTCCTTTCCAAGAAACTGTGTTTTGGGTGACCTACCAAAATTCTAAAAAAATTTTTTTTTTGCAGTAAACTTGCTTTAAGAATGTATTTTGGAACATAGTGATTGAGCTAAGAACACAAGCATGAAAGTTTTGAGCCTATTGTATGGTTACATCTTTTAACCATTATTTCCACTCTTGTGTGCATATCTCTCTCTATGATTGTGATCCTTGCTTTGTCTGATTCTATATGTCCATTGCTTTGTGTATGAATGCATTTACATGATTGAGGTCATCAATTCAATAGTCACTTTTTCCAAATGACCTTAACCCTTTTATCTACCATTGCTAACTAATTTTGAGCCTATGGTAAACCCCCTTTGTTCTTGAAAATAGCACATCAACAACGCTAAGCAAAAAACCATGAATGTCCCTAAATTTGAATCCTTGATTAGCTTAGGTAAGTTAGGATATGTATCATTCAAATAGGAGGGTATACTTGGGAAATTCGGGTAGATATATAGGCATGTAATTGTAGTGTAATTGAAAATTCTAGGATTTTGGGAACATACTCATGTAGTGAATGATTAAACCATATGCATTGACATTTTGGTTCACAAAGAAACCCCAAGAAAAGGGGATGTATAAGGAAAAAAAAAGAGAAAAAGAAAGAAGAAAAGAGAAAGAAAGCAATGAAAGGGGACAAAGACGCCCCAAGATAAAGTAATAAAAACAATGCATATGGGCGTGAATTGAAAAGAATGCATGAGTATGCAAAAAGGGTAAAATTCAAGGGTAGCTAGGAATGTATTGTAGTTTTATAGGTTGTTCTATGTGTCTAGTGGATCCTAGGTTGATCAAGGACTCAAATTTTGAACCCACTTGGCCATATACATCCTTACCTTCACCCTAGCCCCATTACAACCCATGAATAAGACCTCATGATACTTGTAAGCATGCATTAAGTAATTGTTGATTGTTAGATAAAAAACATATCTTGGAAAGCATGATTAGGAGAAGATTGAGTGATGAACCCTATACATTTGAGCGAATAGAGCGGATACACTTCCGATGAGGGTTCGATGCTCAATGCTTGTTCCCGGCTTTCACAAGCGTTCGTTTAGCAAGTCATATGCATTCCATAGTGATGTTCAATTTGGTAGGATTCGTAGGATTCATGAATCACATACTATTTTCACCCTACATGCTCACGTGTATTCTTGGAGGATAGATTTACTCTTGACCAAGTAGGTAGATGATTTTACATTAGTTGCATGCATCCACTTAGATAGTTTGCATTTCATAAACCCTTTTCTCACCATGATCTTTGGTCTTTTTATTTTAAGCATGAGGACATGTTTGGTTTAAGTGTGGGGAGATTTGATAAACCCCGATTTTGTGGTTTATCTTGTGCTTATTTTGGGGGATTTTATCAATATTTCTCACACTTATTCGCAAGAAATTCATAGTTTTGTGTTTACCTTCCAATATTGCTCTATAATGGAAAACATGCTTATTTTGCATTAAAATTGCCATATTTTAATTCTCTTCTATTGCCATTCGATGCCGTGATGTATTTGTTGAGTAATTTCAGGAATTATAGGGTAGGAATGACTTAGAAGAGAGGAAGAAAGCATGTACAAAAAGGGAGGAACATGAAGAATTGAAATCTTGGGAGAAGTAGCATCGGCGCGCCCGCGCACTCCACGCGCACGCGTGGATGGGATTGGCTGGAAGCGGCGCGCAAGGAGGGACGCCTCCGCGCAGATCAGGAAATTTATATCTACGCGTACGCGAACTTGGCACGCACGCGTGGATCACAAAATCAATCGGCGCGCACGCACGCATGGCGCGCATGCGTGGAAAGCTGCACGTGACCTCATTAAAGGAAATCGTGCCTGGCGATTTCTGAGGCTCATTAGGCCCAATTTCAAGCTGTTTCTGCATGGAAAAAGACCCAAGGATGCTAAGGGAAAGGAAGAGATCACTCATTTTACACAAGGACACAATTTTAGCTAGTTTTTGGTTCTTTTGTTGTTCTAGAGAGAGAAACCCTTGTTCTTCTCTAGATCTAGTTTTAATTTGATCTTCCCTTGTTGATTTGTGACTTGGATCTTGTTAAATACTAGTTTTAATTGTTCAATTTGAATTCCTTGTTACAATTTGCTCATATCTTGTGATAGTTATGAATTCTTGTCAATTATCATTTTATACCCATTTCATGAATGTTATGAATCTTGACTTGTTAATGTTGCATTGATGATTTCTATGTTTAGCTTTGTTGTTTGGATGATCATATGTTGATAATTGTTAGTGGGTACTTGTAGAATTCAATTTAATTGCCATTTTGAACATGTCTTTTGTTAATGCTTACCAAGTGTTTGATGAATTGTTTACTTTGATTATGGAGTAGTCTTTTTCACTCTTGGCCTAGGTCAAGGGAATTGGGTAAACTTGAGTCATTGGGTCTAATGGATTTGATGATTTGGGAGCCCTAGGTGGTCAATTTGATACTCATTGACGCCAACCCACTACTAATTTAATTAGTAGGTAGGTTGGGACTTATGGGTTGATGTGACCAAAGCCATTTGACGTACTTCAAGTCTAGGGGTAGATATTACGTACCTAAGACTTTGAGGGTAGACTTAATGAGCTTGGTTCCCTATAATTGTCAAGATATAGTTGTTAGACAAGGATGGTGACCCTAATTCCCTAGCCTAGCCAAGAGTTGCTTTTATTATTCATATTTGAAAATCAACTTTTTCAACCAATTTCTTTAGTTGTAGTTTCTTGTTTGGGTTATAATAGAATTAAGTGGAATGTTGTTTATTCATTGAAAGCACTCATGTTTTGTTTAGTTAATTGAATTAGTCGTTGTATTTTAAGATTACTTGCTTGTTAAGATTCCCATTTATTTTCATGCTCATAACTCACAACCCCGGATTTCTAAGCAATGTCGAAGCACATGTTTGCTCATTCCTTGTGAGACGACCCGAGGTTTGAATACTTCAGTTATTTCTATTGGGGTTGAACTTGTGAAAATCAAATCCCTCTTCTAAATTTGATACGACCCGAGGATTGTTGTTGGTAGAGCTATACTTGCAACGAGGTTTTATTGAAGAGAACCTTTGCCAATACACACCCCTTGGGCCGCTCTATCAGTGACAAGATTTGCCATATAACAGCTGAAAAGGGGACTTTCCAATAGGAGTTTTGAATGCTGTCCTGTATGCCGAAAGTGCATCTTCTAATTTTCTAGCCCAATCTTTCCTGGTTGCTCCCACAATCTTCTCTAAAATTCTCTTTAATTCTCTATTTGTAAGCTCAGCCTGGCCATTGGTTTGAGGGTGGTATGGTGTAGCTACTTTATGAATCACTCCATATTTGTGAAGGAGTTTCTCCATCTACTTGTTACAAAAATGACCCCACCATCACTTACAAGTCCCTTAGGTACTCCATATCTAGTGAAAATGTGCTTCTTTAGGAATTGAAGAACAATTTGTGCATCACATGTGGTCGTGGCTATTGCTTCCACCCACTTTGAGACATATTCCACTGCTACCAAAATGTATTTGAAGGAGTAAGAAGAAGGGAAGGGCCCCATGAAATCTATGTCCCAAAGATCAAATAGCTCCACTTCAAGAATGAAATTTTGAGGCATTTCATTCCTTCTTGTCAATCCTCCAGCTCTTTGGCATTCATTACACTGGTGAACAAACTCCCTGGTATCCTTGAAGATGGTTGGCCAGTAAAATCCACTCTGCAATATTTTAGCAGCTGTTCTCTCTGGTCCAAAGTGTCCAGTATATGCTGAACCGTGACAATGCCACAATATATCTTTCATTTCATTTTCAGGGACACATCTCCTAATCATTCCATCAGAGCATCTCTTGAATAAGAAGGGTTCGTCCCACACGAACTTCCTTGCTTCATTGAGTAACTTCTTTACTTGTTGTTTGGAAAATTCTTGAGGTATCTTCCTTCCCACTTTGTAATTTGCTATGTCAGCAAACCAAGGTGCTTGTTGAACTTGGAAAAGATGCTCATCAGGGAAATTCTCGTTTACTTGCTGTGATCTATCTTGATTAGCTTCTTGTGGCACTCTTGATAAATAATCTGCCACTTGATTTTCACTCCCCTTCCTATCTCTCACTTCAATATCAAATTCTTGTAGTAACAGCACCCACCTAATAATCCTTGGCTTTGAATCCTGTTTAGACATTAGATACTTGAGAGCAGCATGATCAATATATACTATAACCTTTGAACCAATCAAGTATTGCCTAAACTTATCAAATGCATATACAATTGCCAAAAGCTCTTTCTCAGTGGTGGTATAATTTTTCTAGGTTTCATTTAACACCTTGTTGGCATAATATATGACATGGTGTAACTTGTCTTTCTTTTGCCCCAGTACAGCACCAATAGCAAGGTTACTTGCATCACACATAAGTTCAAAAGGTAAGTTCCAATCAGGGGGTGTGATAATTGGTGCTGTAATGAGTTTTCTCTTTAAAGTTTCAAAGGCATGTTTGCAGTTGTCATCAAAGATGAAGGGGCTATCAATCATTAGCAAATTGCTCAATGGTTCTGCTATCTTTGAAAAATCTATAATGAACCTCCTATAAAAGCCAGCATGCCCAAGAAAACTCCTTACTGCTTCCACATTAACAGGTATAGGAAGTTTTTCAATGATTTCTATTTTAGCTTTATCAACTTCTATACCTTTGCATGACACTTTATGCCTGAAGAACTGAAGATTGATGGTTTAGAAGTTATAGTAAACTCTCGTTGCAAGTATAGTTACTAAACCAAGCAATCAACCTTTCTTACAAATGTTTTGGTTATCACAAGTAACAAACCCCTTTAAAATTGATAACCGAGTATTTAAACCTCGGGTCGTCTTCTCAAGGAATTGCAGGGAGGTGTTCTTATTATTGGTTATGAGTCTTGTAAATTAGGGGTTTTGAAAGTAAGGAAGAAGTATGTTAAATGATAAGAAAAATAAAATAGTAATAATAAAATAAAATCTTGGCAAGGTATTAGAACTGGAAGTCCTATCCTTATCAACTGTGATGAGAATTGGATTTTAATCCCACTTTGTTAACCTCTAACTATGAAGGTAAATCAAGTGGATTAATTAGCTTAATCCTCAGGTCCTAGTCAATTCCTATGGAAAGACTAGAGTTATTGGAGCAACTCCCAATTTCAACCACTGCTTTATTTGACAGCTCAAGAGTTACCAATTACTTAGCCAAAGCCAAAAGAAAAAAAATATCTAAATTAAATTAAAAGCATCAATATAACTAAAGCAAAACAATCTTAAATCTGAAATACCTCAAATATTATTAATTAAGAAAATCATAACATGAATGTAGCATAAGCCAAATTAAAAAGATAAATAATAATTAAAAGTATATAATAAAAGTAGAAAATAAATAAGAGGAACATTGAACCTGTACTTGAAGAGAAGTAATCCTAAAATTAAGAGAAATCCTAATCCTAAATCCTAAGAGAGAGGAGAGAACCTCTCTCTCTAAAAACTACATCTAAAAACCTAAAATTGTGAATTATGAGCTTCTCCTTATGAATGAATAGATTCCCCCACTTTATAGCCTCTAATCTGTATTTTCTGGGCCGAAAACTGGGTCGAAAACAGCCCAGAAATCGCTGGAGAAGAAATCTGCCACGCTGATTTTCGGAACTGCAATGCATCCGCGTGGAGCGCGCGTTCGTGTCGCCTAGCACCAGGGAACCTATAGCATATTATATATCAAATCGAAGCCCCGGACGTTAGCTTTCCAATGCAACTGAAACCGTATCGTTTGGATCTCTGTAGCTAAAGTTATAGCCATTTGAGTGCGATGAGGTTAGGTTGGACAGCTTAGCAATTTCTCCAACTTCTTGTATTCCTTCCACTTTTGCATGCTTCCTTTCCATCCTCTGAACCATTCCTGCCTTGTAATCTCTGAAATCACTTAACAAACATATCAAGACATCTAATGGTAATAAGAGAGGATTAAACATAGGGAACTTAAGGCCAAAGAAGCATGTTTTCAATCAAAGCACATAATTAGAAAGGCAAATATAAAACCATGCAAATAGTATGAATAAGTGGGTAAAGAGTTGATAAAAACCACTCAATTGAGCACAAGATAAACCATGAAATAGTGGTTTATCAACCTCTTCACACTTAAACATTAGCATGTCCTCATGCTAAGCTCAAGAGAAGCTATAAGAGAGTGAAGAGGAATGGTAGAATGTATGAAATACAACCTATCTGTATGAATTTAACTACATGCAAAATGTTTCTACCTACTTGGTTAAAAGTAAATAAGCTCTTCAAGACAAACATAAATCAGATTTCACTAATTCAAATCATATAATAAAAGACAAGTGAACTTGTGAGAAGATAGCTCATGAAAGTAGGGAACATAGAATCAAGTATTGAACCCTTACTGGTAGTGTATATCACTCTAGTCTTTCAAGTGTATAGGGTAATTCACTCTACTCTTCTCTAGTCATGCTTTCTAAAACTTTGTTCTTCATCTAACCAATCAACAAATATTTAGCATATCAATGCAAACATCATGAGGTCTTTTTAGGGTTGTAATGGTGCTGAGGTAAAGGTAAGGATATATGTATGGCCAAGTGAGCTTTATAAAGTGAATCCTTGATTAGTTTAAGATCTCACCTAACATATACATACTTTATAGAATTTAAAATACTTTACCTAGCTACCCAAATTTTTTCCACTTTTATATTTCATGCTCAAGTATCAAACTTATTTTTGAATTTTGTCCCATGTGCATTGATTCTTTTTATTTTGCATTTGGGGTAATATTATTTTTTTCTCTTTTCTTTTCTTCTCCCTTTTTTTTTGTATCCCCTTATTTAATTACTTAATATTTTTTTTTCAATGCACATGGTAATTTAATTATTTTGATTTCATATGAGCATGCTTCCCAAATTTTCAAATAACTTATTCAATTTAATTCCCTACTTTTTCATATCATCCCATGTTCCCATAAAATTCCCCACACTTAAATTATACACAATATCTATCTTAAGCTAACCAAGGATTCAACTTGGGATTTTTATTTTGTTTTTCTGCTTAAGGCTAGTAATGTGGTTATGAAATAGAAGGGGGTTAAAAAGTTCAAAGTGGGTAACAAGGGTGATGTGAAAGGTAGGCTTATTTGGGATAAGTGAGCTAATAACAAATAATGGCCTCAATCATATGCAAGCATGTAAATACACTAAATAATGAACATATAGAATGGAACAAAGCAAAGATTGCAATTATAGAGAAGAAAACACACAAGAATAAAATATTTATGGTTAAATAATGTAACCATGTAATTAAGCTCAAAATCTCACAAGTTGTGTGTTTGGCTCAAAAACCATGTTCCAAATACAACTTCAAACAAGTTTTAACACAAAAATTTTGATTTTAAATTAGTGAAAATTTTTCAAAAATAGGGTCTTAAAAAAGAAACTTATTATTTCTCAACCAAGCAGTAGCTAAATGCATAAAATCAAACAAACATGCAATTAAACATGCAAATACAATAATGAACAAACAAAGAAAATAAAACAATGCTATTGAAAAGAAGGTATCTAACCCCTGGAAGTCGGTATCGACCTCCCCACACTTAAAGATTACACCGTCCTTGGTGCATGCTAAGATGTGCAAGTGGATGGGGGTTGTGGTTCCTCAACTGGGGCTCTTTTTGTTCCTTTCTTTGCTGGTGGTTTGGGAGTAGCTTTTTCTTTACCCTTCTTGGTGGCCATCCTGAAAAGTGAAAAAGGAAAGTAACCTTTAAAGCTAAGGGTTAGTGCAAGGAAGAGAGCGGGAAAGGTGGTAATCAATGCACAATAAAGAAGAATGAAGTTAACAGATGGTCATGACTTCATGTGAAAAAGTTCATCAATGGAAATATAGCAAGTGCATGTAATGACAATTAAATGCAAGATGTTTATTGGCATGCTGGCAAAGGCATGAGTAGCATAGATCAAGCATTCATTCAATGTCCAAATTAGATTACCAAGTCTTTCAAACTAACAACATATTTGTAATAACAATTATATTTAAGTAGTAAAATATAAAAAGAGTTTTGTGAAAAGCAGGCATTTAGAGTAGTAGAATAAAAGAAATTCAAAAATAGTACACAATGTCATACGGGCATTTTCACAAACACGTAGCATGCATGGTAAATAAGCTATTGAAAATAATAATTTGAACATGCAAGCAACCCCTTAAAAAAATAATATATAATTGCCAAACAATTTGAACACCAAGTAATGAGAAATAATGAGTCAAAGAAATTTCTAACACCAAGTAAAAAGGAAAAAGAAAGAAAAAGAAAATATGGATAATGAAAGGAAAAAGAAAAGAAAAGAAGATAACATAAAAATAAGAAGAATAATAAAAAAGTAAGGAGGGAAGAAGAAAAAGAAGAAAAACCTTGTTAATGGGGGTAAGAGAGAGAGTAGAAAGTGAGAAAGAAGGAAGAAGAAGAAAGAAGAAAGAAAGAAAGAAGAAGGGAAAAGAAAATACAGGATTTGGTGAAAAGAAAGATAAGATATGTTGACAAATCAGGAAAGCTGTGCGGCGCAAGCGACGCGGCCGCATGGGGCACGCGGCCGCACGAATTGCGCTTATTCGGATTGACGCGGTCGCGTGACCCATTTTATACTACTGGCGCGAGGGCAGCCTCGCGCTCGCACAACTCTCTGTTCGAAATCTTATTTTGCCAAATTTTGGGGGGACGCGGTCGCGTGGTCGACGCGATCGCGTGAGTGGCCATTATAGGGGTATGATGCGGACGCGTGAGCCATGCATCCGCGTGGTAAGAATTTTGCATTCAGCACCAATCCAGCACCACGTTAGCACAACTTTCGGTCGTGCACCCTTTTTCACGTCGATTTCCAGGGCACGCGGCCGCGTGAATGACGCGGTCGCGTGGAAGGCCAATGTTCCCACATGATGCGGACGCGTCAGCGACGCGGTCGCGTGGGTCAAATTATGCTAAAGGCGCGCCTCCAGCCATGCTCTCGCATGACTCTCTGTTCAATTCTTTTCTTCCCAACGCACTAGTGACGCGGACGCGTCAACGACGCTGCCGCGTCGCGTGCGTATTTTTTTTTTTAATATATGCAATTATGCAGTATGCAATGCTAATGTAGATGGTATGAATAATTCCAGGTTCAATAAAATTAAAATAAAATAAAAACAAACAACATGAAATAAAATTGAAAAAGAAACGATCATACCATGGTGGGTTGTCTCCCACCTAGCACTTTTAGTTAAAGTCCTTAAGTTGGACATTTGATGAGCTTCCTGTTATGGTGGCTTATGCTTGAATTCATCCAAAAATCTCCACCAATGTTTGGAATGCCAACAGCCTCCGAGATCCCAAACTAGGCGCAGAAAGCCTTCAAGTAAGTTAAAGCAAGTGACAAGGCCCCAAGAGTGTTGACTTCTAGACTGAATTCCGGGGTCCCAAATCTTGCTTTTGCACTCGTCTTCTTGTTGATCATTATGATTCCATCCGGGTGGCAAGCAATCTGAATTCTCACTAAAGCGGTCAAACAACTTCCTAGACCCATTTAGTTGAGCTTTACACCAACCCTTGCATTTAAACTTTGAGTATGCAACCATGTTGAACCTTGCTTGACAACTCTAACCACTAACCATCTTTCTCTTACTCTTAATGCCACAAAGAGCTCTAAGTTGACCATCCGTCTCCAGTAGCCCATATTCAAGTGGAATTAGAAAGCTAAGGGATATGAATTTTACCCACTTAAATGTTGTGAAGGATGATGGTGACTTAGGTGGAGGTATTTCTAACGAATTTGCAGGCTCCACTTCCTTGTGCTCTTCTCTGACAACTTCCACCTCTTTGCAAGTTTCTTCAATATCAACCTCTTCCTCTTGGTAGCTTTCTTCCAGTTCAATCTCTTCTTCATTGCTCACCAAGGGCATAGGAGGTTGTGCTTCTCTTTCTTGAATCTCCATCTCTTGATCGACCTCTTCCAAGTCCTTAACCATGACATGCCTTGGAGGTTGTACACCCTCCTCAACATCAAATGCAACCGTCTTGGAAGGAGGCTCTATGTCTTGACTTTCCCACGGAGGTACAACATCTCTTAAGTCTGCAACCACTTCTTCCTTTTTAATAATTGCTGCTTTGTCCAGTTGTTTAAGTATAAAATCGTACTCATCTTCGATGATTTTCTTTCCATGACAACTCCTTTCAACTACTCTTTCATTTTTAAGGGTCTCTCCTACCTTTACCTGTAGGGCCTCCTCTAGCTCTTTATGAAGTATGGATTCGCGAAGATGATTCCTTCTTTCCTGTTCCATATCAATAGCATAATTGGGATCATCTTGCTCTTGGATTGATGGATGTGGGTGCTCTTCCATAGAGGGTGGTGATGGGATGAAAAGATCATTATGTGGTTGAAAAGGAAGTGCACTAGAGCTTGAGGGTTGAATTTTGGAGGTAGAGGGTTGGTTCATGCGGGATATAAGATTTTGGAGTGTAGAGGTGAGACCATTGATGTTAGAGATGAGTGTATTATTATCCAATGGAGGTTGGGGTGGATCTATGTATGGCTCATTCGGTTCATAGGGTGGTTGGTATGGTGGATGTGGGTTAGGGTCATATGGAGGTAAATGGTGTAAAGGGGCTTGTGAGTTTGGTGGTTCAAAGGTATGTTGGGGAGGTGATTCATAAGCACAGGGTGGGGCTTGTTGGTAATTACAAGGGGGTCCACCATATCTATCAGAGTGGTCCTTGCCCATCATATCTTAGAGGGTGTTGTTGCCTAAAGGGTTGATCAGATCCTCTTGGCTCCATCTATCTTTGATTGCTTAGACCTTGATGCATATTCTTGTTATAGCATCCACTCCTTTCAACAGATTTAGAACCAAACTCAAAGCGAGAAGGGTGAGAATTCATGGTAGCTAATAAAAATTAAAAACGAAAATAAAAACAAATTTAAATTAAAAGGTTATTGAAATTAAAATTTTTGAATTTGAAAAATTAAATTTTGAATTTTGAGTTTTTAAATTTTGAAATTTGAAATTTGAATTTTTAAATTTTGAATTTTGATTTTTGAATTTTAAAATTTTGAAATTAAAATTTTGAATTTTAAATTTTGAATTTCGGAAATTAAATATTAAAATTTAAAATTTGATTTTTGAAATAAGATAAGATAAGATTTTGAAAAAGATATGGTTTTTGAAAAATATTTGAATTTTGAAATTTAAAACTAAGATAAGATAAGATAAAAATTTTAAAATCAAAATCTGAATTTTTTTTATGGAAAATTCGAAAATTCAATAAAAATAAAGAGAAAAGATATTTTTGAATTAAATGAGGAAAGAGAAAAATAATAAAATGACACCAAACTTAAAATTTTTAGATCAAAACGAAGAAAACAACTAAGAACAACTTGAAGGTTAAGATGAACACGAAGAACAAATTTTTGAAAAATTTTTAATAACTAAATAAAAACCAATAACCTCTTAATTTATGAAAAAGCAAAAATAAAAACAAAAATAAAAATAAATAAACAAGTAAAAAGTAAATATTTACAATAACCAATAATAAGGCACACGTTTGTAATTCCCCGGCAACGGCGCCATTTTGAAGAACTGAAGATTGATAGTTTAGAAGTTATAGTAAACTCTCATTGCAAGTATAGTTACTAAACCAAGCAATCAACCTTTCTTACAAATGTTTTGGTTGTCACAAGTAACAAACCCCTTTAAAATTGATAACCGAGTATTTAAACATCGGGTCGTCTTCTCAAGGTATTGCAGGGAGGTGTTCTTATTATTGGTTATGAGTCTTGTAAATTGGGGGTTTTGAAAGTAAGGAAGAAGTATGTTAAATGATAAGAAAAATAAAATAGTAATAATAAAATAAACTCTTGGTAAGGTATTAGAACTGGAAGTCCTATCCTTATCAATTGTGATAAGAATTGGATTTTAATCACACTTTCTTAACCTCTAACTACGAAGGTAAATCAAGTGGATTAATTAGCTTAATCCTCAGGTCCTAGTCAATTCCTATGGAAAGACTAGAGTTATTGGAGCAACTCCCAATTTCAACCACTGCTTTATTTGACAGCTCAAGCGTTACCAATTACTTAACCAAAGCCAAAAGGAAGAAAATATCTAAATTAAATTAAAAGCATCAATATAACTAAAGCAAAACAATCTTAAATCTGAAATACCTCAAATAATATTAATTAAGAAAATCATAACATGAATGTAGCATAAGCCAAATTGAAAAGATAAATAATAATTAAAAGTATATAATAAAAGTAGAAAATAAATAAGAGGAACATTGAACCTGTACTTGAATAGAAGTAATCCTAAAATTAAGAGAAATCCTAATCCTAAATCCTAAGAGAGAGGAGAGAACCTCTCTCTCTAAAAACTACATCTAAAAACCTAAAATTGTGAATTATGAGCTTTTCCTTATAAATGAATGAATTTCCTCACTTTATAGCCTCTAATATGTATTTTCTGGGCCGAAAACTGGGTCGAAAACAGCCCAGAAATCGCTGGAGAAGAAATCTGCCACGCTGATTTTCGGAACTGCGATGCGTCCGCGTGGAGCGCACGTTCGCATCACCTAGCGCCAGGGAAACTATGGCATATTATATATCAAATTGAAGCCCCGGACGTTAGCTTTCTAACGCAACTGGAACCGCGTCGTTTGGATCTCTGTAGCTAAAGTTATAGCTGTTTGAGTGCGAAGAGGTCAGGTTGGACAGCTTAGCAATTTCTCCAACTTCTTGTATTCCTTCCACTTTTGCATGCTTCCTTTCCATCCTCTGAGCCATTCCTGCCCTGCTATCTCTGAAATCACTTAACACACATATCAAGGCATCTAATGGTAATAAGAGAGGATAAAACATAGGGAACTTAAGGCCAAAGAAGCATGTTTTTAATCAAAGCACATAATTAGGAAGGCAAATGTAAAACCATGCAAATAGTATGAATAAGTGGGTAAAGAGTTGATAAAAACCACACAATTGAGCACAAGATAAACCATGAAATAGTGGTTTATCAATGCCCAAGAACTATCCCTTCAGGAACCATGAAATGGCATTTCTCCCAATTCAATACCAGGTTAGTTTCTTGGCATCTTTTCAAAACAAGAGTTAAATGATGCAAGCAAGTGTTAAATGAATTGCCAAAGACAGAAAAATCATCCATGAATACTTCTAAAAATTTTTCCACCATATCAGAGAAAATGGAAAGCATACACCTTTGAAAGGTGGCTGGGGCATTGCATATCCCAAATGGCATCCTCCTGTAGGCGAAAATTCCAAATGGACATGTGAAAGAAGTCTTTTCTTGATCCTTGGGATCCACCACTATTGGATTGTACCCAGAATACCCATCCAAGAAGCAATAATAGGCATGGCCGACCAATCTTTCCAGTATTTGATCAATGAATGGGAGAGGGAAGTGATCTTTTCTTATTGCATCATTCAACCTTCTTTAGTCTATGCACATCCTCCATCCAGTTACTGTTCTGGTGGGGATCAACTCATTCTTCTCATTGGTGATGACTGTCATTCCTCCTTTTTTTGGTACAACTTGAACCGGGCTCACCCATGAGCTGTCAGAGATTGGAAAGATTATCCCATCATTCCATTGCTTCATGACTTCTTTTTGAACTACCTCCTTCATGGCTGGGTTAAGCCTTCTTTGGGGTTGAACTACAGGCTTTGATTCTTCTTCCAACAGAATTTTATGCATACAAATGGCTGGGCTAATGCCTTTGATATCCTCAATTGTCCAGTCCAAGGCTGTTTTGTGAGCTTTCAACACTTCAATCAACCTTGTTTCTTCTTCCATGTTCAAGGAGGAGTTTATGATTACTAGCAAGGCTTTTGCTTCCCCAAGAAACACGTACTTGAGGTGAGGAGGAAGAGGCTTCAACTCTTGTTTTGGCTTATCCTCTTTCTTGTCTTCAATGGATATTTTTGCCACTTCCTCTTCTTGTTCCTCCTGGTGCTCTTGATAATTGGCTTCAAACATTTCTTCTACCAAGCTTTCTATCATATCCACCTTCATGTAGTTTTCTTGCTCAAAGGGATGTTGCATTGATTTGAAAACATTGATGACCATTTGTTCATTGTGCACCCTAAAGGTCATTTCTCCTTTTTCTACATCAATAGTAGCTCTTGCTGTAGCTAGAAATGGTCTTCCCAAAATGATTGAGTTGTTTCCTTCCCCTTCTGTGTCCAAGATCATAAAGTTTGCAGGGAAGATAAATTTTCCAACCTTCACTAGTAGATTTTCCACAATCCCATTGGGTGTCTTGATTGATCTATCAGCCATCACTAGTGACATCCTGGTAGGTTTGATTTCTTCTGTAGCAAGCTTTCTCATCATTGAGAGAGGCATCAAGTTGATGCTGGCACCTAAATCACATAGAGTGTTTTCCAATGTCATCTTGCCTATGGTGCATGAAATCACAAAGCTCCCTGGATATTTAAGCTTTGGTGGGATACCCCTTTGGATCACAGCACTACATTCTTTAGTGAGCATAATGGTCTCCTTCTCATGCCAGCTTCTCTTTTTGTTAATGAGCTCCTTCAAGAATTTTGCATATAGAGGCATCTGCTCTAATGCTTCAGCCAAGGGAATATTGATCTCCAATTTCTTAAAGTCTTCAAGGAATTTAGGAAAGTGTTGATCCTTAGTTTTCTTGTTGAACCTTTGGGGGTATGGCAAAGGAGGTGTGAAAGTCTTCACTGCATGCTTCTGCCCTTGAGATGCTTCCTCCACTACCTGCTTCCCTTTCCTTAATTCTTGTGGCTGGTCATCCTTCTCTTCAAGCTTCTCTTGAGCTTGTTTGCTTGCTGTCACCTCTTCCTTACTGCTAGCTTTGTCATTGTCTATAGGCCTCTTATTATTTTCTTTGTTGCTCACCAAGATCTTTCCACTCCTCAATTGGATGGCTTTGCATTCCTCTTTAGGATTTGGAATGGTATCACTTGGGAGTGAGCTTGTTGGCCTTTCAATCACAATTTGCTTGGACAATTGTCCCATCTGCCTCTCTAGGTTTCTTATTGAGGCTTCTTGGTTCTTGCTTGTTATCTCTTGGTTCTTCAGCATTTTTTCTAGCAACATCTCTAAGTTGGAGATTCTTTGGGTGTCCTGTGATGGTTGTGGCTGGTTGTGAGATGGTGAAGGTTGATGGTAGGTATTTTGGTTAGTGGTTTGGTTATTGGGTGGATAGTAGCTGGAATTTGGGTGGTTGTTTTGAGGTTTTCTGTATGGATTGGGATTAGTGTTTTGCTGGTTGTGGTTTTGGTTGTTTCTTGAGTTGTTTTGGTTTGAATTTCTTTGCCATGGTTGTTGGTTTTGAGTGTGGTTATCTCCCTATCTTAGGTTTGGATGGTTCTTCCAAGATGGATTGTAGGTGTCACCATAAACCTCATTCTGGCCAGAGCCTTGGTTGTTCACATATTGAATCTGTTCTTGCTGCTGATCTTCTTGACTCTCTTTATTTTGCCCCCATGTGGTTGATGGTTGGCTTGTGTTTACTACTGCAACTTGGAGGCTATCAATCCTTTTAGCCATTTGCTCAAATTGTTGTTGGATTTGCTGCTGCATTATTTTGTGCTGAGCTAGGATTGTGTCTACTCCTTCCAACTCTAGCACTCCTTTTCTTTGTGATGGCTGGCGTTGTCTCTGATGGCCAAAGAAGTATTGATTGTTTGCCACCATATCAATGAGGTTTTGAGCTTCCTCTGCTGTCTTCATCAATTGTAAGGAGCCTCCGACTGAATGATCTAGTGCTTCCTGTGCCTTCATAGTCAAACCTTCATAGAAGTTTTGAAGGATGTCCCATTCATTAAACATCTCAGGGGGACATTTTCTAATTAGGGCCTTGTACCTCTCCCATGCCTCATAGAGAGATTCAGCATCCATTTGTGTGAAAGTTTGCACCTCAGTCTTAAGCCTGATGATCCTTTGAGGAGGGGTAGAACTTGGCCAAAAATTTATTCACTAGATCCTCCCAGCTAGTGATGCTTCCCTGTGGAAAGGTTTCAAGCCATTGAGCTGCTTTGTCCCTCAATGAGAATGGGAACAGCAGTAATTTATATGTCTCTAGAGGCATACCGTTGGATTTGACAGTATCACAAATCCTTAGAAAAGTGGATAAGTGTTGGTTTGGATCTTCAAGTGGCCCTCCTCCATAGGAACAGTTATTTTGTAACAAAGTGATGAGTTGTGGCTTCAATTCAAAGTTGTTTGCATTGACATTTGGGCTAAGGATGCTACTCCCACAATGTCTAGGATTTGCAAATGTATAAGAAGCCAATACTCTCCTTGGTGGTTGACCATTGTTGTTGGCCACTCCTACTGGTGGGTTCGTTGAGAGTTCTTCCATTTCTTGGAATTCTTCCTCTGAATTCTCTTCTCCAACAATGCCTTTCCCTCTTTCTTCTCTTCTTAACCTTCGAAGAGTTCTTTCGTCAGTTTCAGAGAAGGTAGGGATCCCTCTCCTTGCTTCTGTCATAAAACCACAACAACAAGAAACACAAGAGCACTCTGTAACTTGAGTGCAGTGAGAGTTAGTAGAGACAAAGTCTCAAATAGTTAGTGTGCTTGTTAGAAATTAAAGAAATAGAAAAGAAAAAGTGCTTGATCTAGACCACCACCTTACTTAATCATTGTCAATCTAATCAATCCCCGGCAACGGCAGCAAAAATTTGATGGGTTGAAAACGAAATTCCAACACCTAAACTCACCGGCAAGTGGACCGGGTCACATCAAGTAATAATAACTCACATGAGTGAGGTCGATCCCACAGGGATTGAAGGATTGAGCAATTTTAGTTAGGTGGTTAATTTAGTCAAGCGAACAAGTGTTGATTTGAGTGATTTGTATCCAACAGAAGCTAAATTGCATGAAATTTAAAGGGAAAGGGATAAATGACTGTAAATTAAAGAGCAAAGAAAGTAAAGAAGCTGAATCTTAAAGTGCAAGTAATGTAAATTGCAGAAACTTAGATTGCAAGAAATGTAAATGACTGAAGCTTAAAGTGTAAGAAATGTAAATTGCTTGAATTATAAAAGGATTTGGGAACTGGGATTGCAAAAATTAAACAAGAAAAAAGTAAATGACAATCAGCAGAGAAGTAGAAGAAGAATTGAGATGCAGCAAATCTAAACAAGAAAAGGAAAATTACTTGAGAAACTAAACAGAAAGTAAAATGCAGCTCAATTGCAATAGCTAAAGGAAAGTTGAAGATCTCAGGGGTGGAGGAGACTAGAAAACAATTCTAGATCTCAAGTCCTTCCTTGATCCAACAAGAGAGTAATTGCAAGAGAAGCAGAAGACAATTGCAGAAGAAGTGGAAGATGAAAGCAGTAAAGAGAACTTAGATCCAAACCATAATTCTTTGAAATTATGCAAAAATTAAACAAGAGAGATCTTAGATCAAGAATGAAATAGAATTCCTTCAATTCTTAATCCAAGATTCAAAACAAAGAGTAAGAGGTGCAGACGTAAGAACAAGGAAGAAGAGAGATCAATTCTCCTTCCCAATTCTCCAAAATAAACTCAGAGATCCAAAATCAAAGTAAAGCTCTCAAAATTACAAGTGAAAATTCTAAAAGAAGGTAAAAGGTCCTTTCTAAATCAAACTAACTTCCATTTATACACTTCCTTTTTTGGATTTTAGAATTTAAGTGGACTTTTTAATTTGGTGAAGAATTGAATTAAATTGGAATTTTGGTTGATTTTTGGGACCATGGGTGATTCCTCCCAATAGAGTGCTCGGTTGGTGCCAAGAGCATCACATTCTCCCTTGCCTTGGTCTTGCAATGTGTGTGACAAGCTCCAGGGTAGCGCTCAGCTTTCCCCAAGAGTGCAGCATTGCCTTGTCTTGGCGTGCCAAATTTGCGCGACAAGCTTCCCTCTTGGCCGTGTCAAGTCTCGCCCCACAAACCTTGTTCTGTGTCAATGTTGCTAGCAAATAAAGAAGGTAGCGCTCAGTCAATGCCAAGAGCGCAGCATCCTTCTCCTTATTAACGAGGCTCTAGGTTCGACCCTTGGTGGAAGCATTTCAACACTAATTCCCTTGTGAGGACAACAAAGGCAGCGCATGCCTTGAGTGGGGCGTCCTTAAGTTCGAACCTTTGGGGAATGCATTTGGCCAATTTTTGACTTATTTTCCTTGATGAGTAATGCCCCTTCCTCCCCTTAGGTGCTTGGTTCGATCCTTGGGGCTTTCATTGGCAAACATTACCCCTTGCAATTATTATGGATGGAGCTCGATAAAGTGAGTGGCATTAACCGAGCATTGTGCTTTTCCTTTGCTTCCTTGGTTCATTTTTGTGCTCGGTTAAGTAGGAGAGCACAACATTGATGCTTTGCTTCCCTGGCCTTGAGTGGCGCTCTTATGGAGAGCGCTGAGCTATTGGAGAGAGCGCAATGGTTTCTTTCCTTTGTTGAGCCACACTTTCTCTTCCTTTAGCTACGCTTCCTTGGCCACGCTTTCTTGTTTTCTTCTTTTTCTTCACCTACAAGTAATCAAAACAACCAATCAAAGTATCACCAAATTCACAAGATTTATAAATAATTAAAAAACCAATTAAATTTAGCTTAAACCTCATGATTTAGTATCAATTAAAGGGTGGTTGATTGATTCAACAAAACCATGCAATTCCACTCCAAACCACTTTCTTACAATGCAAGAAAGTGCATAAAACCTTATGAAACAAGTAAAAAATGCTTGAAAAGCTAGCATAAGATGACTTGTCATCAATCTTACTCAAAACGCTACAAACAAGGTCGAATCTTCCGGATCAGAGAATGCTGCACCTTTGGTTCTAGCCTCTACCACAAAGACTCCAATCTCCCCGTACCTCGGCTGAACTGGTGTCTCGAGAAGTCCCAACGAAGTCGTGGATTAGCCGTCTAAGAGATGTATAATCAAGCTAGTGGTTCATCATTGTCCGATGAAGAACTCACTCTGAACCCATGTAGAATGAGATAACCTTGTGCTGGTTTAACGTATTCATAATGATGAAGAACAAATATACATCTTAGAAAAGAAAATCAAACATGTATTGAGATAGAACAGTAGTACTTTATTAATCCATAAAACTCAGCAGAGCTCCTCCCCTCAACCTACTGATACTGATAGAAAATACAATGTGGAATTCAAAAATATGTTAGAGGTCTCTAAAATATGTAAAAGTTCTCAAATAAATACTAGACTAATGACTAAGGATTACATAAGAAGGGTAAAACAGCCTTTTAGTGCTAAAATCTACTTCTGAGGCCCACTTGATGAGTGTTTGGGCTGAACTTGGTTGATCTCCACGTGCTAGGAGGCCTCTAGGGCATTGAATGCTGGCTAGGGGGTCTTCTTGGGGGTTGGACGCTGGTCTCTTCTCCTTTGGACGTTGAACGCCAGAATAGGGCAGGAGGCTGGTAAAGAACTGAAGATTGACGATTTAGAATTCAGAATAAATTCTCGTTGCAAGTATAGTTTCTAAACCAAGCAATCAACCTTTCTTACAAAAGTTTTGGTTGTCACAAGTAACAAACCCCTTTAAAATTGATAACCGAAGTATTTAAACCTCGGTTCATCTTCTCAAGGAACTGCAGCGAGGTGTTCTTATTATTGGTTATGAGTTTTGTAGATTGGGGGTTTTGAAAGTAAGGAACAAGTAATTTAAATGACAAGTAAAATAAATAAATAACTGTAAAATAAACTCTTGGCAAGGTATGAAAATTCGGAAGTCCTATCCTAGTTATCCTTATCAATAGTGATGAGAATTATATTTTGCTCTCCACTAAGTCAACCTCTAACTATGAAGGTAAGTCAATGGGATAAATCAATTTAACACCTAAAGTCCTAGTCAACTCCTAAGGGGAGACTAGAGTTATAGGAATTTAAATCAATCAGCAAAGATAACAATTATCAATCACAATGAGTTTGACAACTCAAGAGTTACCAATTAATCAACCAAAGCAAAAAGGAAAAAATCTAAATTATTTATATAAATAAAGGAAAGCAATCATAATTCTGAAATACCTCAATTTATATTAAATAGAAAATCAATCTAAACATAAAGAGTTCATAAGCCAATCTGGCAACATAAGTAATTGAATGAGAGCATTAAAGTATCTGGAAGTAAAAGAGAAATATAAAGTAAAAGAAATATTGAACCTAATGAAGAGTTGAAATTCTAAATTGAAATAATAAGAAATCCTAATCCTAAAACCTAAGAGAGAGGAGAGAACCTCTCTCTAAAAACTACATCTAATTCATCCTCAGTGAATAATTGAAGACTCGTTAATAAATGAAAGCTTTCCCCCACTTTACAACCTCTAATCTGTGACTTCTGGACTTGGATCTGGGCCAAAAAGGGTTTCAGAAATTGCTGGGAGCATTTTCTGTAATTTCTGGTGCATGGCGTCTGTCACGCGTCCGCGTGGGTCACGCGGTCGCGTCATCTGTAGTTTTCCTTGTCACGCGTACGCGTCATCTGTGTACTGCTCATGGCGCACGTCCGCGTCAGTCACGCATTCGCGTCGCTGCCTTTTCGCGCTGGTCATGCGACCGCGTCGTCCATGCGTTCGCGTCACTGCCATTTTCTTTAAAAACTCCATTTTGTGCTTTCCTTCCATTTTTGTATGTTTCCTTTCCATCCCTTAAGTCATTCCTGCCTTAGAAGATTTGAAACTTCTCAACACACAAATCATGGCATCGAATGGTAATAAAAGGTGATTTAAAATAATTATTTTTAAAGCATAGGAAACATGTTTTTCACATATATCACATAATAGGGAAGAGAAAGTGAAACCATGCAATTTACATGAATAAGTGGGTGAAGGATTGAATAAATCACTTAAATTAAGCACAAAATATATCATAAAATATGGGTTTATCAACCTCCCCACACTTAAACGATAGCATGTCCTCATGCTAAGTCCAAGATAAAGAGTAAGGTAAGGTTAAAGTGGTGGAATCTCATGCAATGCAATCTACTCTAAATTCAAACTACCTAAATGAGCCATGCAATTCTAATTATTATTCACTTGTATATAAAACTTACATGTAGTTAAATTAATTCACATCCTCAAGGAATCATATATGTGCATAGCCAAACCCTAGATAATGTTAAAGCACTTTTACAATTGAGATGGGTAAAAATATTTTTACAAACTTGCAAGACAATTAACAATTCAAGCAGAGATATATGGTGATGAGCTATTGAACCCTCACTGGATTTTGTGTTTACTCTCTAGTAACTCAGTGTTTATTGGGTTAATCACTCTATTCTTCTTTTTATCCTTACTTTCTATAACTTTGTTCTTCATCTAACCAGTCAACAATTATAGAATACAGATGTACAAAAATCATGAGGTATTTTTCAAGGTTGTAATGGGACCAAGGAAAAGGTAAGGGTATATGTATAAGGCTAAGTGAGCTAATAAGTGAATCCTTGATTAGTCTAAGATCTCACCTAACATACATATTTTGTAATTCAAAGTTTCTTAACCTATTTGTCCAAATTTTCTCACTTTATATTGCAAGCTCATGCATTAACTTTAATTTTATCCCATGTGCATTGATTTTGTTTAATTTGCAATTGGGGAATTTTTGTATCCCCTTTATTAAATACCGAAAAAAATAAATTTTTTTTAATGCACATGGTAATTCAATTGTTTTGATTTCACATGAGCATGCTTCCCAAATTTTTATTTTGAAACATCTTTATTCTTTTTAACTTTCCATCTTTGTTTCTATCATCCATGTTCCCATAAAGTTTCCCACATTTAAACAACACACAATTTCTATCTTAAGCTAACCAAGGATTCAACTTGGGATTTTTATTTTGTTTTTCTGCTTAAGGCTAGTAATGTGGTTTATAGAACAAGAGGGGATTAAAGAGCTCAAGGGGGCTAACAAGGGTGATGTGAAAGGTAGGCTAATTTGGGATAAGTGAGGAAAAATTTAAATGATGGCCTCAATCATCTCTTAGTATGTATATAAACTCTATAATTGGACATATAGATTAAAACAAAGTAAAGAACACCAGAATAAAAAAGAAGGACAAAACACACAGGAATAAAAATTATGGTTTAAATGTAACCATACAATTAAGCTCAAAACTCACAGGCTGTGTGTTCTCTAGCTCAAAAATCATATATCAGTTTCACATGTCATGCAAGTAAAAATTAAGAGTTCCCATTATTCTCAATGTAAATCTTAGGGTGCCTTTAAAGTTTTAGTGTTGTTCCTTGATGAAATGTTGTTAACTAACTAACATGTAATGCTATATATACAAGGGGTGTGGATTGTTTTGATTATGTTAAAGTCTCTAGTTTACTTCCTTTTTATTTTTAATTTAAACCAAACTATCATATACTAAAAGGGTAAACTATACTAATTAATCCACATATTTTATAACTAATAAGTTTAGAACTGCAACTAAACTAAATGGCTAAAATATAAACTAAAGTGCAAAATGCGGAAATAAAGTAAAAATATAGCAAAAGAACAATGTATAAGTACTGAAAAGTAAAAATAAAGATAAAAATACAGAAAAATAAACAAAATAAGATAAAAAGAGTCTGTAGTGGTTCACCAAAAAGATATGCCAGGGATGGCTACCTCCCCACACTTAAAATAAAACATCGTCCGCGATGCTCACTCAAGCTGGGTGTGAAGGAATGTCATCACCGGAAGGGTGGGCTGCTGGAGTCTCTGTGGTGGCCTGAGGGTCTACAGACTGGATAAGGGTAGGAGGATCTGTCTGCTGCAGTGGAGGCTCTGACTGGATAGGAATCTCTGTATCTGCAGCCTGTATCTGGTGTGGCTCCTCCTACTGTGGCGCAGCCTGCTCTGAGCCTGCATGCTCGACCTCTCTCTGTGGATGGGTCTCCTCCTCATGCTCGTCTGCCTCCTCCTCAGATGGCTCTGATGGTGTGTCAGGCTCGGAGGGGAAGTCGCTGCCAGATCGGATCATCATCTTGAGGTGCTCATAGCGTCGCTTGTTGCGATGTTCAGATCTCTTATATCGCCGCTTGTTGCGGCACTCCATCTGGTCCAGCTGCTGGAATAAGCGGTGCACCAGGTGGTAAACGGGCTCTGAGGCAGGTGGAGGTGCAGTGGGTGGGGCTGGTGCAGCAGTGGAAGAAGAAGGGGGCAGCTGAAGGTGTGGCTGTCTCATCAGAAGCGGTCAGGAATGGAGGTGTATAGCCTAAAGCTCGAAACTTCCTGCTGTAAGGGATAATCTTCTTGCAGTCCGCAGCAGGTGGCTTCTCATCAGCATCCTCCGAAGGCACGTCAGCTCGACGGCCTAGCTGGGTGACCTGGTAAGGAAAAGGAAGGGTGCCTCTGACATGGACCCTAGCCATATAGTGCCGGATGAATCGTGACAGATACAGGTCCTTACCCTCCAGCACACACCAGAGAAGGGTGATCATAGTAGCAGGCAGCTCCGTGTCATGAGTGCTTGGCATAACAAAGTTACTCAGGATCTGGTGCCAGAGCCGAGCCTCATCATTCAGATACATAAGCTTGATTCCTTTAGGCATTGTGGTGTTCTTACCCATGACCCATGGGACAGTCGGATCAAGGGCTAACCTCTCCTTGACAGCATCCCAGTCAAATCGCATAAACCTCATATCCTCTTCAGCCTTTTGGTAACCGTCAGGCTTATCGGACTTAGGCTGAAGGCGCAGAATATCCTCAATGGCTTCCTCAGTTACCAATATCTGTTTCCCTCTGAGGTGCACTGCATCCAGGGAAGTCTTGAAATAGTTGCAGTAAAACTCTCTTACCCAGGAAGCATTGACTTCTGTCAGGTTTCTCTCCAAGAAGAACCAGCCTCTCTGTTTGATCTGATCAGAGGTGTACTGTTTTAGTTCTTCTGGAAATTTCAGAGTTCGCTCCAGGTACAGGTTTCTAGAGGTGGCAAACATTGGATACTTCAGCTCACAGTATCAGTTTGCAAATTTAATTGGAACATTAGCAGGGAGGAGCTGGCCAGCCTTCTCCTGCGGGGTAAAATGCTTTTCCCGCCAGGAGTCATCATGCATAATGTCCAGGATAGGCATAGAGGATTCACCTCTTTTCTGTTTGCCAATTGTGGCTTTGCCTTTTCCTTTTCTTTGAGGGTCAGACATCCTGAAAAACAGAAATCTAGGATATAATAAAAACAGGAAAACAAGTAGGCAAATAACAAGATAAGCACATAGTGGCAAAGGAGCAGTAGAATTATGAAATGAGTTGAATAATTGTGCATTTTGGATTGTTTCGGAGTTAAAAAGCTGAGATGAGAAATTACATTCCAAAATATGTTATAAGTAGAATACCTGTTAATTAGGAAAAATAATAATCATGCCATGAGTGAAAAAGTTGAAGGAGTTAGGTAAAAAGCAAGGAGAAGTTAGAAAGTTAAAAGTGGTTAAAAGTGAAAAAGTGGAAAGCAGTGAGTTAGGAGAAAGAAAGTTAAAGTAAGTGGCATTGAGAATTGTTTCCTAAGTAACAAGAATTTCATAAATTTAAAGACTAGTCAACTCATATGCAAAAATATCAGGATAGTGATGATGATTCATAAAGATATAAAAATAGCAAAAAATTAAAATCGAATCATCAATAGTGCAATTTATTAACCAGGAAATCGAAAGGAATAAGAATGCTAGCCCATGCATTCATGAAGTGGTTTGGGAAAAGTTAAGTAATGCCAAATTCAAATTGCCAAAACCAAAATATTTACTAAAATCAAAACAATTTACAGAAAATTGGGCAGCATTCCGGCTAAAATTGGATGTTCCCGAGTAATAAACAGCAAGCAGAATAGTTCATAGAAATTAAAATAAATCTGCAAATAGACATAAATAATATGAACATGAAAGAGCAGTCTCAATAGCAGCATGAACAGTAAGAACATCATATGAACAATACTAACATCACAGGCAGAACAGAATTGCAGAATAGGTAAAACAAGCAACAAGTACGGTGCAATTAGCAGGCCTAAATTCACTAACCACATCCTAGCTACCTAACCACCTAGAATCCACTACAACAAACATCTCTAACTATCCTAATTCTAAACAAAAACTAAAAAATATGCAACTAACTATGAATGAAAGAAAAATGGCGTTCAGCGGAACCTGGTGGTTAGAGGCACAAGTATGGAACGAAGAGAGGTGGTCGGAGTGGGGTGGTATTGGCGGCAATGCGGCGGTGACATAGAGCGGTGCGGCGGCGAACCGTGGTTGACGCGGCGGTGGTTTGGTGGTGCTAGGTTAGGGTTGGGGTAATGGTAGAGAGGAGGTTAAGGAGGAAGGAATGGAGGGGGTGAGGGTGTTGGTGGTGGGAGGCGCGGCAGTGATGGTGCGGTGGCGGTGGCTGGCCGTGGTGGTGGAGTGGAGAGAAAGGGGAGGAGAAGGAGAAGGAGGGGAGAAGGAAGAAGGAGGGGGGTGGGCGTCGCAGTGGGTCCGGGTTGGTGGGGGTGGTGCAGCGGTCGGAGGTGGTTGGGGTAAGTGGTGGTGGTTGTGGGTAGCGAGGGGCTGAGAGGGAGCAGTGGGGGGGCTTTGGGGGGGAGAATGGGCGCGATGGGGGTAGGGTTTCACGTCACTGGAGTTAGTGGATTTGAATCCACGCGAACGCGTGGGGCACGTGGTCATGTGGCTAGAGGGGAATGGGGTTGACGCGATCGCGTGAGTGACGCGATCGCATGGAATGGGTAAAAGGATCAATGACGCGGTCGCATGAGGCACGCGACCGCGTCACTGGAAATTGTGCTAAACGCACAAGTCCAGCGTCGTTTCAGCGCAACTCTCTGTCTCTATTTAGGGTGTTGTGCAATCCACGTGACGCGGACGCGTCGCTCACGCTTTCGCGTGGGATGGGTGTTTTGCAAGTGACGCGATCGCGTCAGAGACGCGGATGCGTGGGCCGTTTTGTGCTAAACGCACACTAGCCGCACGATTCCATCCCAGATTTCTGGGCGTTGGATTTTTACGCCGATTTCTAGATCACGCGTTCGCGTGATTGACGCGGACGCGTGGGAGGTGGTTGTCACAACTGACGCGAACGCGTTAGCAGTGCGGTCGCGTCGCACGCTTTCCCTTTTTTTTATATATGCAGGTATGCAATTATGCAGTATGTAATGCTAATGCAAATGCTATGAGTGACATCCAGGTTCAATAAAAATAATATAACATAAAATCAAACAGTACAAAATAAAAATTGAAAAAGAAACGACCATACAATGGTGGGTTGTCTCCCGCCTAGCACTTTTAGTTAAAGTCCTTAAGTTGGACATTGGATGAGCTTCCTGTTATGGTGGCTTATGCTTAAATTCATCCAGAAATCTCCACCAATGTTTGGAATGCCAACAGCCTCCGGGGTCCCAAACTAGTCATGTAAAGCTTTTGAGAAACTTCAAACAGGTTCTCAGGCTCCCGGGGTGACGAATGTCAGAATAGATTCCAGGATCCCAAACTTTGCTTTTAAATCCGCCTTTGTCTTGACCTATATTTTTCCATCCGGGCAGTTTAGAAATAGTATTCTCACTAGGATGACTAAATGTCTTCCGTGACCCATTCAATTGAACTTGATACCAATCCTTGCACTTCAAATTGAAACGTGAAACCTTATTGAATCTTGTACACCAGCTCTGAGTATGAGCCATTTCCCTCTTACTCTTAAAGCCACCGAGAGCTCTAAGCTGGCCATCTGTTTCAAGCAAACCATATTCAAGTGAAAAAGTAAAGATAAAGGTTAAGGATTGTACCTTCTTGAAGCTTGTATTAGGTGGTAATGGCCTTGAGATAGGTGTTTCTAGTGGTTTTGTAAGTTCTATTCCCTTGTAATCTTTTGTGAATTCCTCCACTTCTTTGCAAAATTCTTCAGCTGCAACTGCGTCCTGATCAAAGTCTTCTATGTCTTCCTCATCACTTAAGTCATATGTTGGAGGTTGAGAGAAATCTACATCGACGTTATCTTCGTATTCACTTGGGTAAGGTTCTTCAGGCTCAAGGATATCAGTTGCGGATGCGAGTTCGTGACTAGGAGAGCTTGATTCAAGATCGTCACTGCCCATGGAATCAACTTCTTGGTCTGTTCTGTCCAATTTTTCACAAGGCATATGCTGTGGAGGTTGTGTACTGTCCTCCTTGGCATCAATTTCGGACTTCTCAGCGGAATCCTTTACGGTTCTTGATTCCCATGGAGGTTCAGCATCTCCTAAATCTTCAACCACTTCCTCCTCTACAACTATCATGGCTTCTTGATGAGCGGATAATTTATACGCTTTTTGGCATTGTTTTTACATAGTTTTCAGTATAATTTAGTTAGTTTTTAGTATATTTTTATTAGTTTTTAAATAAAAATCACATTTTCTGGACTTTACTATGAGTTTGTGTGTTTTTCTGTGATTTCATGTATTTTCTGGCTGAAATTGAGGGACTTGAGCAAAAATCAGATTCAGAGGTTGAAGAAGGACTGCAGATGCTGTTGGATTCTGACCTCCCTGCACTCAAAGTGGATTTTCTGGAGCTACAGAACTCCAAATGGCGCGCTCTTAATTGCTTTGGAAATTAGACATCCAGGGCTTTCCAGCAATATATAATAGTCCATACTTTGATTAAGGATAGACGACGTAAACTGGCGTTGAACGCCAGTCCCATGCTGCATTCTGGAGTCAAACACCAGAAACAGGTTGCAAAGTAGAGTTAAACGCCAAGAGAAGCCTCTACACGTGTAAAGCTCAATGCTCAGCCCAAGCACACACCAAGTAGGCCCCAGAAGTGGATTTCTGCATCAATTACTCATTTTGTAAACCCTAGTAACTAGTTTAGTATAAATAGGACGTTTTACTATTGTATTTACATCTTTAGTTTTATCTTTAGATCACGTTTGGGGGTTGGCCTCTCGGCCATGCCTGGACCTTCATCACTTATGTATTTTCAACGGTAGAGTTTCTACACACCATAGATTAAGGTGTGGAGCTATGCTGTTCCTCAAAGATTAATGCAAAGTACTACTGTTTTTCTATTCAATTCAACTTATTCCGCTTCTAAGATATTCATTCGCACTTCAATATGATGGATGTGATGATCGTGACAGTCATCATCATTCTCAACTTATGAACGCGTGCCTGACAACCACTTCTGTTCTACCTTAGATTGAATGGATATCTCTTGGATATCTAATACAGGGGACCGAGTCCGAGTTATTAGTGTCTTTGTGGTATAAGTTAGAACCCATGGATGGCCATTCCTGAGAACCGGAAAGTCTAAACCTTGTCTGTGGTATTTCGAGTAGGATCTGGGAAGGGATGGCTGTGACGAGCTTCAAACTCGCGAGTGCTGGGCGTAGTGACAGACGCAAAAGGACAGTAAATCCTATTCCAGTATGATCGAGAACCGACAGATGATTAGCCATGTAGTGACAGCGCATTGGACCATTTTCACAGAGAGGATGGGAAGTAGCCATTGACAACGGTGATTCCCTACATAAAGCTTGCCATGGAAAGGAGTAGGAAGGATTGGATGAAGACAGCAGGAAATCAGAGGTTCAGAGGGACGAAAGCATCTCTATACGCTTGTCTGAAATTCTCACCAATGAATTACATAAGTATCTCTATCCTATTTTATTTATCTTTTAATAAACTATAATCTCTTAATATATTTGAATCCGCCTGACTGAGATTTACAAGGTGACCATAGCTTGCTTCAAGCCGACAATCTCCGTGGGATCGACCCTTACTCACGTAAGGTTTATTACTTGGACGACCCAGTGCACTTGCTGGTTAGTTGTACGAAGTTGTGAAACAGATATAAGATCATAAACATGCGTATTGAGTTTTTAGCGCCGTTACCAAGGAAGGAATGATCACGATTTCGCACACCAAGTTTTTGGCGCCGTTGCCGGGGATTGTTCGAGTTTGGACAACTGACGGTTCATCCTATTGCTCAGATTAGGTAATTTTATTTTATTTTTAAGCTTTTTATTTCTTATATTCGAAAAATACAAAAAAAAAATTTTTCTTTTTTCGTTTTTCCCAATTAATTTTTCGAAAAATACAAAAAATTTGCAAATTCATAAAATCAAAAATATTTTTGTGTTTCTTGTTTGAGTCTAGAGTCAATTTTTTTTAGTTTGGTGTCTTGCATGTATTTCTTTTTCTCAAGAATTTTCGAAAATTCATCATATGTTCTTCATGATCTTCAAGTTGTTCCTGGCCAGTCTTCTTGTTTGATCTTCATATTTTCTTGTTTTGTGTCTTTTCTTGTTTTTCATATGCATTTTTAATTTGTTAGTTTCTAAAGTTTGAAAATTTCTAAGTTTGGTGTCTTGCATGTTTTTCTTTCATTAAAAATTTTCAAAAATAAGTCTTGATATTCATCTCGATCTTCAAAGTGTTTTTGGTGTTCATCTTGACATTCATAGTGTTCTTGCATGCATTGTGTGTTTTGATTCATAATTTTTATGTTATGAGTCTTTTTCATGTTTTTCTCTTTCTTCATTAAAAATTCAAAAATAAAAAATATCTTTTCCTTATTTTACTCAAAATTTTCGAAAATATGATTTGATTTAGTCAAAAAGTTTTTAAATTTAATTGTTTCTTATGAATCAAATCAAATTTTCAATTTAAAAATCTTATCTTTTCAAAATCTTTTTCAAAAATCAAATCTTTTTCATTTTACCTTCATATTTTCGAAAACTTTTTAAATTTGATTTTCAAAAGCTTTTTTATTTTATTTCTTAATTTTCAAAATCTTTACTAACATTTAATATGATTGATTGAAAAATTTCAAGTTGTTACTTGCTTATTAAGAAAGATTCAATCTTTAAACTCTAGAATCATATCTTTTTAGTTTCTTGTTAGTCAAGTAATCAACTTTAGTTTTCAAAATCAAATCTTTTTAATTTTCTTTTCAAATCTTTTTCAAATTAAAATTTCAATCATATCTTTTTCAAATTCAATTTTAAAATCTTTTCTAACTTCTTATCTTTTTAAAATTTATTTTCACATCCTATCCTTTTGTTTCAATCACATCTTTTTAAATTTCAATAATATCTTTCTTAAAAACAAATTTCAAAACTTTTTCAATCAATCTTATCTTTTTGTTTCAATCATATCTTTTTCAAAACTACCTAACTAATCCTCTCTCTCTTATTTTCGAAAATTCCCTCTCTCCTTTTTCAAAATTCCTTTTTAATTAACTAATTGTTTTAATTTTAATTTAATTTCAACTTTAATTTTCGAAATCTAACTTTCAATTTTAATTTTTATTTTAATTAAATTTTGAAATTCTCTCTCTCATCTCCTTCTATTTATTTATTCATCTACTAACACTTCTCTCCCATCCAAAAATTCGAACACCACCTCCCTCTCTGTGTTCGAGTTTTTCCTCTTATCTTCTTTACATTACATTCTTTTCTTCTTCTACTCACATAAAGGAACCTCTCTCTACTGAGGCAAAGAGGATCCCTATTATTTTCTGTTTTCTTCTTTTTCATATGAGCAGGAGTAAGGACAAGAACATTCTTGTTGAAGCAGATCCTGAACCTGAAAGTACTCTGAAAAGGAAACTAAGAGAAGCTAAAATACAACAATCCAGAGACAACCTTACAGGAATTTTTGAACAGGAAGAGGAGATGGCAGCCGAAAATAATAATAATGCAAGGAGGATGCTTGGTGACTTTACTGCACGTAATTCCAATTTACATGGAAGAAGCATCTCCATCCCTGCCATTGGAGCAAACAACTTTGAGCTGAAATGTCAATTAGTTTCTCTGATGCACCAGAACTGCAAGTTTCATGGACTTCCATCTGAAGATCCTTTTCAGTTCTTAACTGAATTCTTGCAGATCTGTGATACTGTTAAGACCAATGGGGTTGATCCCGAGGTCTACAGGCTTATGCTTTTCCCGTTTGCTGTAAGAGACAGAGCTAGAGTATGGTTGGACTCTCAACCCAAAGATAGCCTGAACTCTTGGGATAAGCTGGTCACGGCTTTCTTAGCCAAGTTCTTTCCTCCTCAAAAGCTTAGTAAGCTTAGAGTGGATGTTCAAACCTTCAGACAGAAAGAAGGAGAATCCCTCTATGAAGCTTGGGAGAGATATAAGCAACTGACCAAAAAGTGCCCTTCTGACATGCTTTCAGAATGGACCATTCTGGATATATTCTATGATGGTCTGTCCGAGTTATCAAAGATGTCATTGGACCATTCTGCAGGTGGATCCATTCACCTAAAGAAAACACCTGCAGAAGCTCAAGAACTCATTGACATGGTTGCTAATAACCAGTTCATGTACACTTTTGAGAGGAATCCTGTAAGTAATGGGACGCCTCAGAAGAAGGGAGTTCTTGAAATTGATACTCTGAATGCCATATTGGCTCAGAACAAAATATTGACTCAGTAAGTCAATATGATTTCTCAGAGTCTGAATGGAATGCAAGCTGCATCCAACAGTACTCAAGAGGCATCTTCTGAAGAAGAAGCTTATGATCCTGAGAACCCTGCAATAGCAGAGGTAAATTACATGGGGAAACCCTATGGAAACACCTATAATCCCTCATGGAGAAATCATCCAAATATCTCATGGAAGGATCAACAAAAGCCTCAACAAGGCTTTAACAATGGTGGAAGAAACAGGTTTAATAGCAAGCCTTTTCCATCATCCACTCAGCAAAAGACAGAGAGTTCTGAGCAGGATCCATCTAGCTTAGCAAACACAGTCGCTGATCTATCTAAGGCCACTTTAAGTTTCATGAATGAAACAAGGTCTTCCATTAGAAATCTGGCAGCACAAGTGGGCCAGCTGAGTAAAAGAGTCACTGAAACCCCTCCTAGTACTCTCCCAAGCAATACAGAAGAGAATCCAAAAAGAGAGTGCAAGGCCATTGATTTAACCATCATGGCCAAACCTACAAGGGAAGGAGAGGACGTGAATCCAAGTGAGGAAGACCTCCTGGGACGTCCAGTGATCAATAAGGAGTTTCCCTCTGAGAAACCAAAGGAATCTGAGGCTCAACTAGAGACCATAGAGATTCCATTGAACCTCCTTATGCCATTCATGAGCTCTGATGAGTATTCTTCTTCTGAAGAGAATGAAGATATTACTGAAGAGAAAATTGCCAAGTACCTTGGTGCAATCCTAAAGCTGAATGCCAAATTATTTGGTAGTGAGACTTGGGAAGATGAACCTCCCTTGCTCACCAATGAACTGAGTGATCTGGATCAATTGAAATTGCCTCAGAAGAAACAGGATCCTGGAAAGTTCTTAATACCTTGTACCATAGGCACCATGACCTTTGAGAAGGCTCTATGTGACCTTGGGTCAGGGATAAACCTCATGCCACTCTCTGTAATGGAGAAACTGGGAATCTTTGAGGTGCAAGCTGGCAGAATCTCATTAGAGATGGCAGACAACTCAAGAAAACAGGCTTATGGACAAGTAGAAGACGTGCTAGTAAAGGTTGAAGGCCTTTACATCCCTGCTGATTTCATAATCCTGGATACTGGGAAGGAGGAGGATGAATCCATCATCCTTGGAAGACCCTTCCTAGCCACAGCAAGAGCTGTGATTGATGTGGACAGAGGAGAATTGATCCTTCAACTAAATGAGGATAACCTTGTGTTTAAAACTCAAGGATCTCCTTCTGTAACCATGGAGAGGAAGCATGAAAAGCTTCTCTTACTACAGAGTCAACCAAAGCCCCCACTGTCAAACTCTAAGTTTGGTGTTGGAAGGCCACAACCAAACTCTAAGTTTGGTGTTGAGCTCCCATATCCAAACTCTAAGTTTGGTGTTGGAAGGCCACAACCAAACTCTATGTTTGGTGTTGAGCTCCCATATCCAAACTCTAAGTTTGGTATTGGGAGGTCCCAAACTTGCTCTGATTATATGTGAGGCTCCATGAGAGCTCACTGTCAAGCTATTGACATTAAAGAAGCGCTTGTTGGGAGGTAACCCAATGTTATTTAATCATTTTTATTTTATTTTCTCTTTATTATTTCATGATTTATTAGGTTGATGATCATGTGGAGTCACAAAAACTAAAACAAAAAAAAAATCAAAAACAGAATGAAAAACAGCATTGAAAACAGAACACCCTGGAGGAAGGGCTTACTGGCGTTTAAATGCTAGTAAGGAGCATCTGGCTGGCGTTTAACGCCAGAACAGAGCATGAAACTGGCGTTAAACGCCAGAAACAAGCAGCAGTCTGGCGTTTAAACGCCAGGATTACACCCAGAGGAAAGCTGGCGTTAAATGCCAGAAACAAGCATCAGACTGGCGTTTAACGCCAGAAACATGCACCACACTGGCGTTCAACGCCAGAAACATGCTATAGACTGGCGTTGAATGCCCAAAACAAGTATGGAAGTGGCGTTTAACGCCAGAAACATGCTACAATCTGGCGTTAAACGCCAGGATTGCCTACAGAGGGCGTTTACACGCCTAATTGGAGCAGGGATGTTAAGTCCTTGTCCCCACTGGATCTGTGGACCCCACAAGATCTCCTCAGAATTTGTGGACCCCACAGGATCTCCACCTACCCTTTTTCTCTCCTTTTCACACCTTTTCATGACTCTCTTCCCCAAATACCCCTCACCAATCAACTCAATCACTCTTTCCCATCACCTCTTCACCAATCACATCCATCTTCTCTTCCTCATAAACCCCACCTACCTTCAAAATTCAAAATAATTTCCCTCCCAAACCCAACCCTAAATGGCCGAACCCTAAACCCCTCCCCACTCCTATATAAACCCCTCATTCCTTCTTCATTTTCACACAACACAACCCTCTCTTCACCCTTGGCCGAAATCACTTCTCCCTCCATCTCCTCCATTTCTCTTCTTCTTCTACTTCTTTCTTTCTTCTTTTGCTCGGGGACGAGCAAACATTTTAAGTTTGGTGTGGTAAAAAAGCATTGCTTTTTATTTTTTCATAACCATTTATGGCACCTAAGGCCAGAGAAACCTCTAGAAAGAGGAAAGAGAAGGCAATTGCTTCCACCTCTGAGTCATGGGAGATGGAGAGATTCATCTCTAAGGTCCTTCAAGACCACTTCTATGAAGTTGTAGCCAAGAAGAAAGTGATCCCTGAGGTTCCTTTCAAGCTCAAGAAGAATGAGTATCCGGAGATCCGACTTGAGATCCAAAGAAGAGGTTGGGAAGTTCTCACCAACCCCATTCAACAAGTCGGGATCCTAATGGTTCAAGAGTTCTATGCAAACGCATGGATCACTAGGAACCATGATCAAAGTGTGAACCCAAATCCAAAGCATTGGCTTACCATGGTTCGGGGGAAATACTTAGATTTCAGTCCGGAAAATGTGAGGCTGGCGTTCAACTTGCCAATGATGGAAGAGAACTCACGCCCCTACACAAGAAGGGTCAACTTTGATCAAAGGTTGGACCAAGTCCTCAAAGACATATGTGAGGAAGGAGCTCAATGGAAAATTGACTCAAGTGGCAAGCCGGTTCAACTAAGAAGGCATGACCTCAAACCAGTAGCTAGAGGATGGTTGGAATTCATTCAACGCTCAATCATTCCTACTAGCAACCGGTCTGAAGTTATTATAGACCGGGCCATCATGATCCATAGCATCATGATTGGGGAGGAAGTGGAAGTTCATGAGATTATACCTCAAGAACTCTACAAGGTGGCTGACAAGTCCTCTAATTTGGCAAGGTTAGCATTTTCTCATCTCATTTGCCACCTCTGCAATTCGGCTGGAATTGACATAGAGGGAGACATCCTCATTGAAGAGGATAAGCCCATCACTAAGAAAAGGATGGAGCAAACAAGAGAGCATGGACCTCAACATGAGCATGAGGAAATTCCTTACCATGAAATCCCTGAGATGCCTCAAGGGATGCACTTTTCTCTACAAAACTATTGGGAACAAATCAACACTTCCCTAGGAGAATTAAGTTCCAACATGGGACAACTAAGGATGGAGCACCAAGAGCACTCCATCATCCTCCATGAAATTAGAGAAGATCAAAGAGCTATGAGGGAGGAACAACAAAGACAAGGAAGAGACATAGAGGAGCTCAAAAACTCCATTGGCACTTCAAGAAGAGGAAGACGCTATCCCCACTAAGGTGGACTCATTCCTTAATCTCCTTGTTCTTCTATTTTCCTGTTTTTTGTTTATTATGCTTTATGTTTGTGTCTTCATGATCATTAGTATTTACATGTTTATGCCTTAAAGTTATGAATGTCCTATGAATCCATCACCTCTCTTAAATGAAAAATGTTTTAATTACAAAAGGACAAGAAGTACATGGTTTTAAATTCATCCTTGAAACTAGTTTAATTATCTTGATGTGGTGACAATACTTTTTGTTTTCTGAATGAATGCTTGAACAGTGCATATGTCTTTTGAAGTTGTTGTTTAAGAATGTTAAATATGTTGGATCTTGAAAGAATGATGATAAGGAGAAATGTTATTTGATAATATAAAAAATCATAAAATTGATTCTTGAAGCAAGAAAAAGCAGTGAATACAGAAAGCTTGCGAAAAAAAAAAAGAAAAATGGCGAAAAAATAATAGAAAGAAAAAGAAAAAGTAAGCAGAAAAAGCCAAAAGCTCTTAAAACCAAAAGACAAGAGCAAAAAGCCAATAGCCCTTAAAACCAAAAGGCAAGGGTAATAAAAAGGATCCCAAGGCTTTGAGCATCAGTGGATAGGAGGGCCTAAAGGAATAATATCCTGGCCTAAGCGGCTAAACCAAGCTGTCCCTAACCATGTGCTTGTGGCGTGAAGGTGTCAAGTGAAAACTTGAGACTGAGCGGTTAAAGTCAAGGTCCAAAGCAAAAGAAGAGTGTGCTTAAGAACCCTGGACACCTCTAATTGGGGACTTTAGCAAAGCTGAGTCACAATCTGAAAAGGTTCACCCAGTTATGTGTCTGTGGCATTTATGTATCCGCTGGTAATACTGGAAAACAAAGTGCTTAGGGCCACGGCCAAGACTCATAAAGTAGCTGTGTTCAAGAATCAACATACTGAACTAGGAGAATCAATAACACTATCTGAACTCTGAGTTCCTATAGATGCCAATCATTCTGAACCTCAATGGATAAAGTAAGATGCCAAAACTATTCAAGAGGCAAAAAGCTACAAGTCCCGCTCATCTGATTGGAGCTAAGTTTCATTGATATTTTGGAATTTATAGTATATTCTCTTCTTTTTATCCTATTTGATTTTCAGTTGCTTGGGGACAAGCAACAATTTAAGTTTGGTGTTGTGATGAGCAGATAATTTATACGCTTTTTGGCATTGTTTTTACATAGTTTTCAGTATAATTTAGTTAGTTTTTAGTATATTTTTATTAGTTTTTAAATAAAAATCACATTTCTGGACTTTACTATGAGTTTGTGTCTTTTTCTGTGATTTCAGGTATTTTCTGGCTGAAATTGAGGGACTTGAGCAAAAATCAGATTCAGAGGTTGAAGAAGGACTGCAGATGCTGTTGGATTCTAACCTCCCTGCACTCAAAGTGGATTTTCTGGAGCTACAGAACTCCAAATGGCGCGCTCACAATTGCGTTGGAAAGTAGACATCCAGGGCTTTCCAGCAATATATAATAGTTCATACTTTGATTAAGGATAGACGATGTAAACTGGCGTTGAACGCTAGAAATAGGTTGCAAAGTGGAGTTAAACGCCAGAAACAGGTTACAAACTGGCGTTCAACTCCAAGAGAAGCCTCTACACGTGTAAAGCTCAATGCTCAGCCCAAGCACACACCAAGTGGGCCCCGGAAGTAGATTTCTGCATCAATTACTCATTTTGTAAACCCTAGTAACTAGTTTAGTATAAATAGGACTTTTTACTATTGTATTTACATCTTTAGTTTTATCTTTAGATCACGTTTGGGGGCTGGCCTCTCGGCCATGCCTGGACCTTCATCACTTATGTATTTTCAATGGTAGAGTTTCTACACACCATAGATTAAGGTGTGGAGCTCTGCTGTTCCTCAAAGATTAATGCAAAGTACTACTGTTTTTCTATTCAATTCAACTTATTCCGCTTCTAAGATATTCATTCGCACTTCAATATGATGGATGTGATGATCGTGACAGTTATCATCATTCTCAACTTATGAACGCGTGCCTGACAACCACTTTCGTTCTACCTTAGATTGAATGGATATCTCTTGGATATCTAATATAGGGGACCGAGTCCGAGTTATTAGTGTCTTCATGGTATAAGTTAGAACCCATGGATGGCCATTCCTGACATCTGGAAAGTCTAAACCTTGTTTGTGGTATTTCGAGTAGGAACTGGGAAGGGATGGCTGTGACGAGCTTCAAACTCCCGAGTGCTGGGCGTAGTGACAGACGCAAAAGGATAGTAAATCCTATTCCAGTATGATTGAGAACCGACATATGATTAGCCATGCAGTGACAGCGCATTGGACCATTTTCACAGAGAGGATGGGAAGTAGCCATTGACAACGATGATGCCCTACATAAAGCTTGCCATGGAAAGGAGTAGGAAGGATTGGATGAAGACAGCAGAAAAGCAGAGGTTCAGAGGGACGAAAGCATCTCTATACGCTTGTCTGAAATTCTCACCAATGAATTACATAAGTATCTCTATCCTATTTTAATTATCTTTTAATAAACTATAATCTCTTAATACATTTGAATCCACCTGACTGAGATTTACAAGGTGACCATAGCTTGCTTCAAGCCGACAATCTCCGTGGGATCGACCCTTACTCACGTAAGGTTTATTACTTGGACGACCCAGTGCACTTGCTAGTTAGTTGTACGAAGTTGAGAAATAGATATAAGATCATAAACGTGTGTATTGAGTTTTTAGCGCCGTTACCAAGGAAGGAATGATCACGATTTCGCACACCACTTCATCTACTCGTTCCAGTACAAAGCCATGCTCCTCATTGTCCACCGAGGTCTCTAGTGTCTCCTTTATGCTACGCTCTTCTGTTGATTCTCCACATGCAGCCATGGGAGTACCTTGAGTTCTCAGATGTCGGGAAGCTATTAAATTTACTACCTTAGTTACGGCAGTAGTGAGTTCCAGTACGCCCTTTTCTATCTTTGCTTGCCCTTGAAGAAGAACACGAAGTTTGTCATTCACTGGAGGTTGGGGTGGGTGTGAGGTTTCATTGGTTGGGGGAAAGGGTTCAAAATAAGAATGTGGTGGTTCTTGGGAGTAATTGGATTTGGATTGTGGTGGATAAGGGTCATATGGTGGTGAATGGTGAAAAGGAACTTATGAGCGTGGTTGTTCAAAGCTACGTGGAGAGGATGGTCTATAAGCACAGGGTGGGGCTTGTTGGTAATTACAAGGGGGTCCACCATGTCTGTCAGCTTGGTATGCATTGTAGAGCGGTCCTTGCCCATGATATCTTGGAGGGTGTTGTTGCCTAAAGGGTTGATCAGGGCCTCTTGGCTCCATCCATCTTTGATTGCTTAGACCGTGATCCGTATTCCTATTATAGCTTCTATTCCTTTCAACAAATTTAGAACCAAACTCAAAGCGAGAGGGGTGAGAATTCATAGTAGCTAATAAAAAATAAAAAGAGAAAAACAAAAACAAATAAACAAATAAAAGAAAAATATTTACAATAACCAATAATAAGGCACACGTTTGCAGTTCCCTGGCAACGGCGCCATTTTGAAGAACTGAAGATTGACGGTTTAAAATTCAGAATAAATTCTCGTTGCAAGTATAGTTTCTAAACCAAGCAATCAACCTTTCTTACAAAAGTTTTGGTTGTCACAAGTAACAAACCCCTTTAAAATTGATAACCGAAGTATTTAAACTTCAGGTCGTCTTCTCAAGGAACTGCAGGGAGGTGTTCTTATTATTGGTTATGAGTTTTGTAGATTGGGGGTTTTGAAAGTAAGGAACAAGTAATTTAAATGACAAGTAAAATAAATAAATAACTGTAAAATAAACTCTTGGCAAGGTATGAAAATTCGGAAGTCCTATCCTAGTTATCCTTATCAATGGTGATGAGAATTATATTTTGCTCTCCACTAAGTCAACCTCTAACTATGAAGGTAAGTCAAGGGGATAAATCAATTTAACACCTAAAGTCCTAGTCAACTCCTAAGGGGAGACTAGAGTTATAGGAATTTAAATCAATCAGCAAAGATAATAATTATCAATCACAATGAGTTTGACAACTCAAGAGTTACCAATTAATCAACCAAAGCAAAAAGGGAATAATCTAAATTATTTATATAAATAAAGGAAAGCAATCATAATTCTGAAATACCTCAATTTATATTAAATAGAAAATCAATCTAAACATAAAGAGTTCATAAGCCAATCTGGCAACATAAGTAATTGAATGAGAGCATTAAAGTATCTGAAAGTAAAAGAGAAATATAAAGTAAAAGAAATATTGAACCTAATGAAGAGTTGAAATTCTAAATTGAAATAATAAGAAATCCTAATCCTAAAACCTAAGAGAGAAGAGAGAACCTCTCTCTAAAAACTACATCTAATTCATCCTCAGTGAATAATTGAAGACTCGTTAATAAATGGATGCATTCCCCCACTTTACAACCTCTAATCTGTGCCTTCTGGACTTGGATCTGGGCCAAAAAGGGTTTCAGAAATCGCTGGGAGCATTTTCTGTAATTTCTGGTGCGTGGCGTTGATAAACCACTATTTTATGGTTTATATTGTGTTTAATTGTGAGGTTTTATCATGATCCTTACCCACTTATTCATTAAATTAGCATGCATTTAGATTTCCTTCCTGAATTTTTTACATGTTTGAAAACTGCTTTCTAGAGACTTTAATTATTTATTTTTAATTATCCTTTATTCCATTCGATGCCATGATCTGTGTGTTGAGTGTTTCAGACTTTACAGGGCATAAATGAGTTGGAGATTGGAAAGGAAGCTAGCAAAAATGGAAGGAACACAAGAATTTGAGGAGATAACCAGCGAGAAGTGACGCGGTCGCATGGCTCACGCGACCGCGCGAAAGAGAGCAAATTGCAGGGATGCGGCCGCATGGCTCACGCGGCCGCGCGGATTGGAAAAGCTTTGGCGACGCGGTAGCGTGGACAATGTGAACGCGTGGCGAGGAAAAGCGCGAATGACGCGTCCGCATGGACGACGCGATCGAGTGACATGCGCGATCTGCATAATCTGCAGAATTCGTTGGGGGCGATTTTGGACCCTATTTCGACCCAGTTTTTGGCCCGGAACAGAAGACTAGAGTCAGAGAACATGCATAAACAAATAACACATTCATTCAGAGACAGTTGGAGATCTAGTTTTTACTCTCTTAGGTTTTTCTCTCTAGGTTTTTAGAATTTTAATTTTCAATTGGTCTTAGCATTGGAACATTGAGAAGAGTTATTTCCTTATCAAGACTTCATCATTCTAGTTTGTTTTCTTAACTTGGTTTCATTCTTCCATGTCCTTTGCTTTGTTCAATTTTGTCATTCAGATACTTTTGTGATTATTTAATGCAAGGATTATTTCCTTTTAATTTAATTTCAATTCCAATAATCATGTCTTCTTTTAATTCCCTTTCATATGCTATGGATTCCTTATTTACAATGTGTGAGTAGTTTCTTTACTTGATGGGGAGTTGATTAAAAAGAACTCTTGAGTTGGAGGGATTGAAGGAGAAATTTGTAATTGGGTTAAATGTTGGATTGCTATCTTGTCACCAACGCCAATCCCTTTTAACTAAGTGGGTTGCAACTTGTGAACAGATCTGGCATCCCAGCTTGTTTGACTTTCCCTTACTCAGTAAAGGATAACCAAACAGAACAACCATTAATTATAAATTAATCTTGCAATCACTCCATCAATAGTAGAAATTCCAACCAATCAACTCCCAGTCAAGGCTTTTATTCATATTATTTAAATTTCCTCAATTTACATTCCAATTTACTTAGCTCAACTTCTTGAAACATCTGATTAATAAGATAACACACTTTTCTGCAACTCGTTGGGAGACGACCTGGGACTTAAAACTCCCAGTAATTTTTAATTTAATTTTCTGTGACATATTTCTAAATTGATAGGCAGATTTTCGGTGAGTTAAGAACTATACTTGCAACATAACCATTTTAATAATTTTTAATTCACCAGCTTCTGCGTCTCATCAATTTTTGGCGCCGTTGCCGGGGAGTTGCAATAGAGTGCTAATTTTATTAATTAGAATTTATTTATTTGTATTTTATTTTATTTTGCTACTATGAGCTGCATGTTTCTTCCGTCAAATGACGCGTCATCATTCACTTCCTGATCCGCGCTTGCTAATATTCGATCCTGAAATTGAAAGGACAATTTCACGAATAAGGCAAGAACAGCGTCGGTCAGCCCGCTCTGAGGGCGAATCTGAAAGTGAATCTGAGGAAGAAACCAGCCCCCATTCTACTAATTCGGTTGTTTTACGTGCAGAAAACATGGCAGCTAGGAGAGTTACCATCCAGGAGGAAGGATCCCCTAATTTTACAATGCAACCGTTTCAAGCGCATCATCCAGCGGTAGCTACAGATTTTGAAATAAAGCTCGCACTGCTAAATTTGATGCCCAAGTTTCATGGCCTACCTGCTCAAGAGCCTATCAAGCACTTGAGAGATTTCCAGGCAGCCTGTTCTACTGTCAGGCGTGATGGCACTGATGAAACTTCAATTTTGCTGAAAGCTTTTCCGTTTTCTCTCGAAGGAAAAGCAAGAGAGTGGTACTACACTCAACCTCTAGCAAATGTATCCAACTGGGATACACTCAGAAAGGAGTTTCTGGAGAAATTCTTTCCATCTGAAGTTACTGATAAGCTAAGGAAGGATATCTCCACAATTGTTCAAGATGACAATGAGACTCTCTTTGAATACTGGGAGTGCTTCAATAATCTTCTGGAAGCATGCCCCCACCACATGATCGATAAGATCGTGCTACTCAGCTATATTACACAGGGTATGAGGCCCCAAGATAAGACCATACTGGAAAGTGCCAGCAATGGGTCTATGAAGAAGTACAAGACCACTGATGAAGCTTGGCAATTGATCAGTGATTTAGCTGAATCCACTAGGAACCACAGACAAAAGTCAGGCCGTTCAAAAGCTGTTGCAGAAGTTTCTTCTAACAGAGAGACTGCTGCTCTAACTCAAAGCATCTGTGAAATGACCAACTTACTGAAGCAAATGCAGTTGAGTCTACAAGCTCAGCAAACTCAACCTCCACCACAGCAAAACCAACAACTAGTCCCACAAAGAATTTGCGAAATCTGTGCTGATTATAGCCATTACACTGATGAATGCCCGCAGCTCCAACAAGAAGACAACATGGTGGCATCCACTCACAACTTCTATGACCGCCCCAACCAAGGGTACAATCAAGGTGGAAATAATAACCATGGATGGCAGGACAATTCAAACCAGAATTGGAGGGACAACAATAACAGAGGAGGCAAAGATAATCAGGAAAATCAGAGGTGGAACAATAACAATAACAGGCAGCAAAATCAACCTTACAGAGCACCTCACCTGAGGCAGAACCAAGGACCACAGAACAATCAGCAGCAAACCTCTCAATTTACCCATTCTTCTTCACCTTCTACCGAAGACCTACTGCAATCTTTTGAGAAAAGACATCTGGTCATGGAAAGTAACATCATGAATAGTATTAATGCCAGTCTGAATGGTTTCACCTCTACTATGCAAGCTTTTATGACACAGCTTGGATCAGCACAAAATTCCAGTAACCAACCTTTAACCACCACTGGAATCCCCTCTCAACCATTACCCAATCCAAAGGGAGGCATTAATGCTATCACCCTGAGGTCCGGAACCACACTGTAGGAGAGGATTCAGGAGGAACCAAGCTCACCAGAATACGCCTCAGCTGAAGAGGCGGTAGAAATCGAAGATGTTGAAAAGGAAGAGGATATACAAGACATAGCTGAAGAAGAGATAGCTCAACCACAGGAGGAAGCACCAAAAAGTGCAGGCACCACAGAAAACACTACTCCCATTCCATTTCCACAACTTGCAAGGAAGCCCAGGAAGCAGCTGGACCCCGATCCTAAAATGGAAGAGATATTCAAAAAGGTTGAGGTAACTGTTCCCCTTTTTGATGTTATTCAGCAGGTACCTAAATATGCAAAGTTTCTAAAAGACTTATGTATCCATAAAGACAAAATTAATGAATTAGAAACTATTCCTTTAGGTAGTTCCATATCTGCTTTAATGGGAGGATTACCTGAAAAATGTAGTGATCCAGGTCCTTGCATAGTTAGTTGCACTATTGGTGGTGTAGTACTTTATGATTGCATGTGTAATTTAGGAGCATGTGTCAGTATAATGCCTTTGTCTATATATGATGTTTTGAGGCTCCCTCCCTTAAAAAAGTTGGCAGCTCGTTTTGTGTTAGTAGATAAAAGCATTATTACAGTGGCTGGAGTTGCTGAAGATGTTTTGGTGAACATTAAAGGGCTCACATTTCCCACTGATTTTTATAACTTGGAGATGCCCCCACAATGATTCAGATAAGCCATCATCAATCCTACTTGGAAGACCATTCCTGAAGACATCAAAATTCAAATTGGATGCTTTTTCAGGAACATACTCCTTTGAAATAGATGGCCGCATAGTAATCTTCAATCTGAATGGAGTCATTGACAACCCCCCAGAAGATCGTTCTATCTTCCAGTGTGATGTCATAGACGAAAGTGTGGCTGAAATTCAAGAGGAAGAGTTTGAAGAGAGGCACACCGGACAAGGTCCAAGTGTGGGGACCCTCTTAACTGACAATGGGAGCACTTTGCCATTTTCACAAGTCCCAGATAATCCAAAGCCCGCCCATGATCAAAAGTTAGAATTGAAACCTCTCCCTCCACATCTCAAATATGCTTATCTTGAGGATGAACAGAAGCTTCTGGTTATTATTGCAAGGGAACTGACTTCTCAACAAGAAGAGCAGTTACTTGATGTACTGAGGAAGCATAAGAAGGCAATTGGGTGGAGTTTGGCAGACATAGTGGGAATCAACCCTCAAGTATGCGAGCACAGAATATTTCTAGAAGAGGGAGCAAGACCTGTCTGTCAACCCCAAAGAAGATTGAATCCCACCATCTTGGAAGTTGTCAAAAAGGAAGTGACCAGACTATTGGAAGCAAGTATCATATATCCCATCTCAGACAGTGAATGGGTAAGCCCAGTACAAGTAGTACCCAAGAAATCTGGAGTCACTATAGTGAAGAGTGAGCATGGAGAGCTCATAGCAACTAGAGTTCAGAATGCTTGGAGAGTCTGCATTAATTACAGGCGTCTCAACCAAGCTACCCGTAAGGATCACTACCCACTTCCATTCATTGATCAAATGCTGGATCGCCTGTCAGGTAAATCACATTATTGCTTTTTAGATGGTTACACAGGTTATTTCTAGATTCATATAGCTCCTGAGGATCAGGAAAAGACTATTTTTACATGTCCTTTTGGGACCTATGCTTACAAGAGAATGCCCTTTGGCTTGCGCAATGCACCAGCTACCTTCCAAAGGTGCATGATGAGTCTTTTCTCTGATCTTATTGAGGACTGTATGGAAGTTTTTATGGACAATTTTAGCGTTTATGGTGATTCTTTTAGCCTTTGCTTAGATGGATTATCTCGAGTATTAGATAGATGTGTTAACACAAACCTTGTATTGAATTTCGAAAAATGACACTTTATGGTAAAACAAGGGATTGTATTAGGACATGTGGTATCTAATAATGGCATTTCTGTAGACCCAACAAAGATAAATGTTATTTCTAGTTTGTCTTACCCCTCTTCTGTGAGGGAAGTCCGTTCGTTCCTTGGCCATGCAGGTTTCTACTGGAGATTTATTAAGGACTTTAGTAAGGTGGCGCTTCCCTTATCCAGATTACTGCAGAAGGATATTGAGTTTGAGTTCAGTGAGGATTGCAAACAAGCGTTTGATAAGCTGAAGACTGATCTAACTCAAGCCCCAATTGTGAGAGGATCAGACTGGAGTCAGCCGTTTGAAATCAAGTGCGATGCTTCCAACCATGCAGTAGGAGCAGCGCTGGCTCAACGTGAAGGTAAGGATCCTTTTGTTATTGCCTATGCGTCTAAGACTTTAGACACTGCCCAGTCCAATTATACTACTACTGAGAAGGAGCTTCTTGCTATTGTTTTTGCTCTGGATAAATTTCGAGCTTATTTACTTGGTACTAGAGTAGTAGTGTATTCGGACCATGCAGCTCTAAAGTATCTATTAGCTAAAAAGGAATCCAAACCAAGACTTATACGTTGGATACTGCTGTTACAAGAATTTGATTTAGAAATAAAGGATAGGAGTGGTAATCAGAATTTAGTAGCAGACCACTTGAGTCGCCTTGAACATATTAAGGATGATTCTACTCCTATAGATGATAATTTTCCTTTTGACAACCTGCAAGCAGTATCTGAGGTAATCCCTTGGTATGCACCTGTTGCTAATTATTTAGTTAGCCGCACATTTCGTCCACATTTTTCTAAACATCAGAGAGACAAGCTGAAAAGCGAGTCTAAATATTATATATGGGATGACCCATATTTATGGAGATGTGGCGCTGACCAGATAATTAGACGTTGTGTGCCTCAATCAGAATTCCAGTCCATTTTAGAGGCCTGTCACTCATCTGAGAGTAGAGGACATTTTGGCCCTCAAAGAACAGCTAGAAAGATCTTAGACTGTGGATTCTGGTGGCCTACTCTTTTTAGAGATGCTGCTGAGTTTTGTAAATCTTGCCCCCCATGCCAGAAATTTGGTAATATATCCAGGAGGGATGAGATGCCTCAACAATATATGCTCTTCTGTGAAATTTTTGATGTTTGGGGCATTGACTTCATGGGTCCATTTCCAAATTCTAATGGATATTTTTATATATTGTTAGCTGTGGATTATGTTTCCAAATGGGTAGAAGCAATTCCTACCCGCACTGATGATGCTAACACTGTTGTTTCCTTTGTGAGAAACCATATTATATGTCGTTTTGGATCACCACGAGCGATCGTGAGCGATCAAGGCACCCATTTCTGTAACAGGAGACTAACAGGATTGATGAAGAAGCATGGGATAATCCATAAAGTTGCAACCGCTTACCATCCCCAAACTAATGGGCAAGCCGAGGTGTCGAACAGAGAAATTAAGCGTATCTTGCAAAAGATAGTAAAGCCCCATAGAAAAGACTGGAGCACCAAGCTACAAGATGCACTGTGGGCATATAGAACGGCATACAAGACACCCATTGGGATGAGTCCCTTCCGCTTGGTTTATGGAAAAGCTTGTCATCTCCCAGTTGAAATAGAACACAGAGCCTTCTGGGCAGTTAAGGAATGCAACATGGGAATTGAGAACGCCGAAGCTGAAAGGAAGTTGCAATTGCAGGAACTAGAGAACCTTTGCCTAGAAGCTTATGAGAATTCCAGAATTTACAAGGAAAAGATGAAAGCTGTGCATGATCAGAACATCAAGAAGAAAGAGTTCCAACCTGGAGATTTTGTCCTCCTTTACAAATTTCGACTAAGGCTCATGCCCGGTAAGTTGAGATCAAAATGGGAAGGTCCATATAGAGTAGAGAAGGCTGAACCATACGGAGTTTATCACCTAAGCCATCCTTCAAGCTCTGAACTTATTAAGGTTAATGGACAACGCCTGAAGCTGTACCATGGTGAGAATGTGCAGAAAAATAAAGAGCTTGAGATCTTCCGCTTGGAAGATCCCCACATCGCAGCAGATTGAGCTAGTGGAGCATCCAACTTACGGACGTTAAAGCAAAGTGCTTGGTGGGAGACAACCCACCATGGTATGATCGTTCTTTTCTTTGTTTTTCCTATTCAATAACTCCTCTCTTTATTAGTATTTTCGTGCATTTGCATTTCATGTCTTCATATTTCTTTTAAAAAAAAAAATAATTTTCACCACGCGACTCGATCGCATCAGCTGGGGAGGAGAAAACAAATAAACGAACAGAGAGTTCGGCTGGAGCGTGGCTGGAGGCGTGCCAATGGCACAAATCGACCCACGCGACCGCGTCCCTGACGCGTTCGCGTCACATGGGAATCATGGCCTCCCACGCGACCGCGTGCCCCACGTGGCCGCGTGCCCTAAGTTTTCGACGTAAAAGAGTGCACAGTAACATTCTGTGCGAGAGTGATGCTGGATTAGTGCTGGAAGCACAATCCTTGTCACGCGACCGCGTCGCCCATTTTATAATGCACACTCATGTGATCGCGTGACCCACGCGATCGCGTCACCCTAATTTGGCAATTAAAATAAATCAAACAGAGAGTTGTGCTGGAGCGAGGCTGCACTCGCGCCAGCAGCGTAACACGGATCAAGCGACCGCGTGACTGACGCGATTGCATCCCCTTACCTGACGCGCACCCACGCGAAGGCGTGCCCCACGCAGTCGCGTCGCATGCGCCGCACAGCTCAACCTAAATTGCCAAATTATCTTATCTTTCTCTCCCCCAAATCCTAATTTTTCTTTTCCCTCCTTATTTCTTCCCTCCCCCTTCTATCTCACATTTCACTCTCTATCCCTCTCACCACCATTAACAAGGTTTTACCTTCTTCTCCCTTCTTCTCTTTTCCATCATTCTTATTATATTATATATATTTTTATTTTCTTTTTCTTTTCTTTTTCTTTTCATTCTTTTTTTCAATGAATTTTTTTTCTTCTTCTTTTATTTTCTTTACATGGTGTTAGAAACCTTTTGAGTCATCATCCCTCACTATATGCTTGTGGATTATTGCAAATTATTTGACAATTATTTTTCTCCCATTTAAGGGATTGCTTGCATGTTCATCTTCATATATTCTATACCCTATTCACCATGCATGCTTTGTGTTTGTGAAAAAGCTCATGTGGCATTATGCACTTCTCTATATTGCTATACTATTCAATGCTTGCTTTTCACAACTTTCCCTTATTATTTTATTAATTGAATACAATTGTCAATACAAACGTGATGGTTTGTTACGAAGTAATGCTTGGTCTATGCTACTCATGCCCTTTGCCAGCATGCCAATAAACACCTTGCATTCACTTATTTTTATCTGCACTAGCTATTTTCCATTAATGGCTTTTCATATGTACTCGAGAGCATGTGTTAATGTCATCTACATTTTGCTGTGCATCATTCACCCTCTTTTCCGTTTCCTTCCCTGCTGTATATCTCTTTAAATTTAATTTTCTTTCTCTTCCCTTCTTTCAGGATGGCCACCAAGAAAGGAAAGGAGAAAGCAACTTCCAAACCACCAGCAAGAAGAGGAACTAAAAGAGCATTAGTGGCAGAGCCTTCTTCAACTGCCGTCAAGCCCTCAACAAAAAGAGTTAAGCGGATAATAAAAGTTGATGAAAAGGAGAAAGCCTTTCCAGCAAAGGACACTGCGCAATTTCCCAATCGCTACTGTGAGCAGATGTTCCCTATCATGGCAGAAAGGAATTATAACAATGAACACCTTCTTATCCTCCCGTCCAATATTGCCACCTTTGTTGAGCCGCAAATTGAGCGAAGACAATGGGGTTTCCTACGGCGACAGCCAAGGCAGGTCAATCTTTCTTGGGCAGTTGAGTTCTACTTCAACTTCTACATGCCGACCCTGCAGTCTGTTTATGTCCGGCAAAAGCAAGTCCCTATCACAGAAGAGGCCATTCAGCAAGCTCTGAGTCTCCCCCCCTATTCCAGTAGGAATGGACGCTTTTCAAGAAGCCGCCCTTCAGCGCCAGAGATACCAATTCGACTGGGACTCTGATCTCGGAGTCATCGCATTACCTGGCAGCCGTTGGATCTACGGATACCACCGTACCCGCCCTAAGGGAATCTTGGCTTCAGCACTTACCTTGGAGGCTCACGTATGGGCGCAGATTATGTCCCATTACGTCTTTCCGAGCACTCATGAGTCCTCCTTCACTGCAGACATGGCTGTTCTACTATGGTGCATCCTTACAGACCAACCTCTGAATCTCTCAAGACATATCCGGCATGCTATGGAACACGTACAAATTGCGGGCAACTTACCCTTCCCCGCCTTGGTCTCAGATCTTGTCTCAGTAGCCGGAGTTTCCTACAGAACTGCGGACACCAAAGCCATGCTTCCACGGGATGATCAGTATGTCACTACAAACCTTCCTACTGCTCCAGTTGAAGATAATCCTTCTTCAATACCACAAGCACCTACAACTGAGAAATTGCTCCAGCAGATAATCGAACGGTTGGATCGGCAAGAACAGAAAGCAAAGTTGAGAGAGTGCCATAACGAGCGCCAATTCAAACACCTCAAGGAGCTACTCAAGGGACACTTCAGAGACTCAGACACTCCGGACTCCACTTCCTTTACCAGCACAGGGAGCCATGACGACCCCGACTGTGGAAATACTGCTACTAGCCCACCCCTGTTCCTGACAGATGGCACCGAGGATGGTGCAAAGCCTTAAGTGTGGGGAGGTCGGTCAGTACCTGACTTCCAGAGGTAATTTCTCTTCTCTAGCACCAATAATTAGGATATTTTAGTTAGATTTTCTTTCCTTTATAGAATAGAATAAATTGCATAGGTTAGGATAGTTGCATGCATGTTCTACTTGATTGAAAGACAATAAGTTTCTTTTAAAAATATATCTTTGGAACAAAATTTCACTAATCTTTCAAATATTCTTATGATAAATTTGCTTGAGTTGTATTTGGAACATGATATTTGAGTTAAAGAACACATAACTTGTGAAAGATTTGAGCCTTTATGAATGGTTACATTATTTAACCATAATTATTTCATTCTTGTGTGTTTGCTTCTCTACGATTGTGATCTATATTTTGTTTTATCTTATATGTCCAATAGTTATTATATTTGCATGCTTGCACATGAATGAGGCCATTATTTGTTTAAACTCACTCATCCAAATTAAGCCTACCTTTTTCAATTACCTTTGTTAACCACTTTGAGCCTTTAATTCCCATTTGTTCGATATTTTACCACATTACTAACCTTAAGCCGAAAAACAATTGTATACCCCAATTTGAATCTTTGGTTAGCTTAAGATAGAAGTGTGTGTGCCAGTTAAGTATGGGAAATTGTGGGAACAAAAGTTGTTAAGGGAATGTATCATAAAAATTTAAAGGGAATTTGGATACCCACTCATGTGAAAATATAAGAATGAAAAATCTATGTGCATTGATAAGCTTTATTTATTTAATATATATATATATATATATATATATATGAAAAATCAATAAATAAGGGGACAAAATTACCCCAATGTTAAATTCAGAATTCAAAGATCAGTGCACATATAATAGAACCAAAATATAAGTTGATACATGAGTATGGATTGAAAAAGGGAATTCTGGGTAGCTAGGTATGAACTTTAAAGATGACATTAAGTGTATACAAGTTATGTTAGAGCTTGGGTTAATTAAAGATTCAATTTATTAGCTCACTTGACCAAATATACACCCCTACCTATACCTTAGCCCCATTACAACCTTGAAAAGACCTCATGATGTTTGCATTGGTATATTAACTATTGTTGATTGGTTAGGAGAAGAACAAAAGTTAGAAAGCATGATTAGAGAAGGATAGAGTGACCACCCTATACACTAGAGATTAGAGCGTACATACATTATCAATGAGGGTTCAATACTTGAATTTTCAAGTTCCTTGCTTTCATGAGCTATCTTCAGGCACCTTTATCCATTTTATTGTGTAATGATAAAATTAGTGGAATTTGATTTGTAATTGTTTTGAAGAGCCTATTTACTTTTGATCAAGTGGACAAGAATCATATAGTTGCATATATATATATATATATATATATATATATATATATATATATGTTTGCATTGCATTTCATGAGTTTCTACATGTTCATACTTATTTCCTTATCTCCTTCAATTAAGCATGAGGACATGCTAATGTTTAAGTGTGGGGAGGTTGATAAACCACTATTTTATGGTTTATATTGTGATTAATTGTGTGGTTTTATCATGATCCTTACCCACTTATTCATTAAATTAGCATGCATTTAGATTTCCTTCTTGAATTTATTACATGTTTGAAAACTACTTTCTAGAGACTTTAATTATTTATTTTTAATTCTCCTTTATTCCATTTGATGCCGTGATCTGTGTGTTGAGTGTTTCAGACTTTACAGGGCATAAATGAGTTGGAGATTGGAAAGGAAGCTAGCAAAAATGGAAGGAACACAAGAATTTGAGGAGATAACCAGCGAGAAGTGACGCGGTCGCATGGCTCAAGCGACCGCGCGAAAGAGAGCAAATTGCAGTGACGCGGCCGTATGGCTCACGCGGCCGCGCAGATTGGAAAAGCTTTGGAGACGCGGTAGCGTGGACGACGCGAACGCGTGGCGAGGAAAAGCGCAAATGACGCGTCCGCATGGACGACGCGATCGCGTGACATGCGCGATCTGCATAATCTGCAGAATTTATTGGGGGCGATTTTGGACCCTATTTCGACCCAGTTTTCGGCCCGGAACAGAAGACTAGAGTCAGAGAACATGCAGAAACAAATAACACATTCATTCAGAGACAGTTGGAGATCTAGTTTTTACTCTCTTAGGTTTTTCTCTCTAGGTTTTTAGAATTTTAATTTTCAATTGGTCTTAGCATTGGAACATTGAGAAGAGTTATTTCCTCATCAAAACTTCATCATTCTAGTTTGTTTTCTTAACTTGGTTTCATTCTTCCATGTCCTTTTCTTTGTTCAATTTTGTCATTCAGATACTTTTATGATTATTTAATGCAAGGATTATTTCCTTTTAATTTAATTTCAATTCCAATAATCATGTCTTCTTTTAATTCCCTTTCATATGCTATGGATTCCTTATTTATAATGCGTGAGTAGTTTCCTTACTTGATGGGGAGTTGATTAAAAGGAACTCTTGAGTTGGAGGGATTGAAGGAGAAATTTGTAATTGGGTTAAATGTTGGATTGCTATCTTGTCACCAACGCCAATCCCTTTTAACTAAGTGGGTTGCAACTTGTGAACAGATCTGGCATCCCAGCTTGTTTGACTTTCCCTTACTCAGTAAAGGATAACCAAACAGAACAACCATTAATTATAAATTAATCTTGCAATCACTCCATCAATAGTAGAAATTCCAACCAATCAACTCCCAGTCAAGGCTTTTATTCATATTATTTAAATTTCCTCAATTTACATTCCAATTTACTTAGCTCAACTTCTTGAAACATCTGATTAATAAGATAACACACTTTTCTGCAATTCGTTGGGAGACGACCTGGGACTTAAAACTCCCAGTAATTTTTAATTTAATTCTCTGTGACATATTTCTAAATTGATAGGCAGATTTTCAGTGAGTTAAGAACTATACTTGCAACGTAACCATTTTAATAATTTTTAATTCACCAGCTTCTGCGTCTCATCAGGCGTCTGTCACGCGTCCGCGTGGGTCACGCGGTCATGTCATCTGGAGTTTTCCTTGTCACACGTTCCCTTCGGTCACGCGTACACGTCATCTGTGTACTGCTCATGGCGCGCGTCCGCGTCAGTCTCCCGTTCGCGTCGCTGCCTTTTCGCGCTGGTCATGCAACCGCATCGTCCATGTGTTCGCGTCGCTGCCAGTTTCTTCAAAAACTCCATTTTGTACTTTCCTTCCATTTTTGTATGTTTCCTTTCCATCCCTTAAGTTATTCCTACCTTAGAAGATCTGAAACTTCTCAACACACAAATCACAGCACCGAATGGTAATAAAAGGTGATTTAAAATAATTATTTTTAAAGCATAGGAAACATGTTTTTCACATATATCACATAATAGGGAAGAGAAAGTGAAACCATGCAATTTACATGAATAAGTGGGTGAAAGATTGAATAAATCACTTAAATTAAGTACAAAATATATCATAAAATATGGGTTTATCAACCTCCCCACACTTAAACAATAGCATGTCCTCATGCTAACTCCAAGATAAAGAGTAAGGTAAGGTTAAAGTGGTGGAATCTCATGCAATGCAATCTACTCTAAATGCAAACTACCTAAATGAGCCATGCAATTCTAATTATTATTCACTTGTATATAAAACTTACATGTAGTTAAATTAATTCACATCCTCAAGGAATTATATATGCATAGCCAAATCCTAGATAATGTTAAAGCACTTTTACAATTGAGATGGGTAAAAATATTTTTACAAACTTGCAAGACAATTAACAATTCAAGCAGGGATATATAGTGATGAGCTATTGAACCCTCACTGGATTTTGTGTTTACTCTCTAGTCACTCAGTGTTTATTGGGTTAATCACTCTATTCTTCTTTTTATTCTTAGTTTCTATAACTTTGTTCTTCATCTAACCAATCAACAATTATAGAATACAGACATACAAAAATCATGAGGTCTTTTTCAAGGTTGTAATGGGGCCAAGGTAAAGGTAAGGGTATATGTATAAGGCTAAGTGAGCTAATAAGTGAATCCTTGATTAGTCTAAGATCTCACCTAACATACATATTTTGTAATTCAAAGTTTCTTAACCTATTTGCCCAAATTTTCTCACTTTGTATTGCAAGCTCATGCATTAACTTTAATTTTATCTCATGTGCATTGATTCTGTTTAATTTGCAATTGGGGAATTTTTGTATCCCCTTTATTAAATACCGAAAAAAATAATTTTTTTAATGCACATGGTAATTCAATTGTTTTGATTTCACATGAGCATGCTTCCCAAATTTTTATTTTGAAACATCTTTATTCTTTTTAACTTTCCATCTTTGTTTCTATCATCCATGTTCCCATAAAGATCCCCACACTTAAACAACACACAATTTCTATCTTAAGCTAACCAAGGATTCAACTTGGGATTATTATTTTATTTTTCTGCTTAAGGCTAGTAATGTGGTTTATAGAACAAGAGGGGATTAAAGAGCTCAAGGGGGCTAACAAGGGTGATGTGAAAGGTAGGCTAATTTGGGATAAGTGAGAAAAAATTCAAATGATGGCATCAATCATCTCTTAGTATGTATCTATACTCTATAATTGGACATATAGATTAAAACAAAGTAAAGAACACCAGAATGAAAAAGAAAGGCAAAACACACAGGAATAAAAATTATGGTTTAAATGTAACCATACAATTAAGCTCAAAAATCACAGGCTGTGTGTTCTCTAGCTCAAAAATCATATATCAGTTACACATGTCATGCAAGTAAAAATTAAGAGTTCCCATTATTCTCAATGTAAATCTTAGGGTGCCTTTAAAGTTTTAGTGTTGTTCCTTGATGAAATGTTGTTAACTAACTAACATGTAATGCTATACATACAAGGGGTGTGGATTGTTTTGATTATGTTAAAATCTCTAGTTTACTTCCTTTTTATTTTTAATTTAAACCAAACTATCATATGCTAAAAGGGTAAACTATACTAATTAATCCACATATTTTATAACTAATAAGTGGAACTGCAACTAAAATAAATGGCTAAAATATAAACTAAAGTACAAAATGCGGAAATAAAGTAAAAATATAGCAAAAGAACAATGTATAAGTACTGAAAAGTAAAAATAAAGATAAAAATACAGAAAAATAAACAAAATAAGATAAAAAGAGTCTGTAGTGGTTCACCAAAAAGATATGCCAGGGATGGCTACCTCCCCACACTTAAAATAAAGCATCGTCCGCGATGCTCACTCAAGCTGGGTGTGAAGGAGTGTCATCACCAGAAGGGTGGGCTGCTGGAGTCTCTGTGGTGGCCTGAGGGTCTGCGGACTGGATAAGGGTAGGAGGATCTGTCTGCTGTAGTGGAGGCTCTGACTGGATAGGAATCTCCGCATCTGCGGCCTGTATCTGGTGTGGCTCCTCCTTCTGTGGCGCAGCCTGCTCTGAGCCTGCCTGCTCGGCCTCTCTCTGTGGATGGATCTCCTCCTCATGCTCGTCTGCCTCCTCCTCAGATGGCTCTGATGGTGTGTCAGGCTCGGAGGGGAAGTCGCTGCCAGATCGGATAATCATCTTGAGGTGCTCATAGCGTTGCTTGTTGCGACGCTCAGATCTCTCATATCTCCGCTTGTTGCGGCACTCCATCTGGTCCAGCTGCTAGAATAAGCGGTGCACGAGGTGGTAAACGGGCTCTGAAGCAGGTGGAGGTGCAGTGGGTGGGGCTGGTGCAGCAGTGGAAGAAGAAGGGGCAGCTGAAGGTGTGGCTGTCTCATCAGAAGCGGTCAAGAATAGAGGTGTATAGCCTAAAGCTCGAAACTTCCTGCTGTGAGGGATAATCTTCTTGCAGTTCGCAGCAGGTGGCTTCTCATCAGCATCCTCCGAAGGCACGTCAGCTCGACAGCTTAGCTGGGTGACCAGGTAAGGGAAAGGAAGGGTGCCTCTGACATGGACCCTGGCCATATAGTACCGGATGAATCGTGGCAGATACAGGTCCTTACCCTCCAGCACACACCAGTGAAGGGTGATCATAGTAGCAGGCAGCTCCGTCTCATGAGTACTTGGCATAACAAAGTTGCTCAGGATCTGGTGCCAGAGCCGAGCCTCATCATTCAGATACATAAGCTTGATTCCTTTAGGCATTGTGGTGTTCTTACCCATGACCCATGGGACAGTCGGATCAAGGGCTAACCTCTCCTTGATAGCATCCCAGTCAAATCGCATAAACCTCATATCCTCTTCAGCCTTTTGGTAACCGTCAGGCTGATCAGACTTAGGCTGAAGGCGCAGAATATCCTCAATGGCTTCCTCAGTTACCAATATCTGTTTCCCTCTGAGGTGCACTGCATTCAGGGAAGTCTTGAAATAGTTTCAGTAAAACTCTCTTACCCAGGAAGCATTGACCTCTGTCAGGTTTCTCACCAAGAAGAACCCGCCTCTCTGTTTGATCTGATCAGAGGTGTACTGCTGTAGTTCTTCTGAAATTTTCAGAGTTCGCTCCAGGTACAGGTTTCTGGAGGTGGCAAACACTGGATACTTCAGCTCACAGTATCAGTTTGCAAATTTAATTGGATCATTGGCAGGGAGGAGCTGGTCAGCCCTCTCCTGCGGGGTAAAATGCTTTTCCCGCCAGGAGTCATCATGCATAATGTCCAGGATAGACATAGAGGATTCACCTTTTTTCCGTTTGCCAGTTGTGGCTTTGCCTTTTCCTTTTTCTTTGAGGGTCAGACATCCTGAAAAACAGAAATCTATGATATAATAAAAATAAGAAAATAAGTAAGCAAATAACAAGATAAGCACATAGTGACAAAGGAGCAGTAGAATTATGAAATGAGTTGAATAATTGTGCATTTTGGATTGTTTCGGAGTTTAAAAGCTGAGATGAGAAATTACAATCCAAAATATGTTATAAGTAGAATACCTGTTAATTAGGAAAAACAATAATCATGCCATGAGTGAAAAAGTTGAAGGAGTTAGGTAAAAAGCAAGGAGAAGTTAGAAAGTTAAAAGTGGTTAAAAGTGAAAAAGTGGAAAGCAGTGAGTTAGGAGAAAGAAAGTTAAAGTAAGTGGCATTGAGAATTGTTTCCTAAGTAACAAGAATTTCATAAATTTAAAGTCTAGTAAACTCATATGCAAAAATATCAGGATAGTGATGATGATTCATAAAGATATAAAAATAGAAAAAATTAAAATCGAATCATCAAAAGTGCAATTTATTAACCAGGAAATCGAAAGGAATAAAAATGCTGGCCCGCGCATTCATGAAGTGGTTTGGAAAAAGCTAAGTAATGCCAAATTCAATTTGCCAAAACCAAAACATGAATGAAAATTAAAATAATTTACAGAAAATTGGGCAGCATTCCTGCAAAAATTGGATGTTCCCGGGTAATAAACAGCAAGCAGAATAGTTCATATAAATTAAAATAAATCTGCAAATAGACATAAATAATATGAACATGAAAGAGCAGTCTCAATAGCAGCATGAATAGTAAGAACATACATATGAACAATACTAACATCACAGGCAGAACAGAATTGCAGAATAGGTAAAACAAGCAACAAGTACGGTGCAATTAGTAGGCCTAAATCCACTAACCACATCCTAGCTACCTAACCACCTAGAATTCACTACAACAAACATCTCTAACTATCCTAATTCTAAACATAAACTGAAAAATATGCAACTGACTACGAATGAAAGAAAAATGGCGTTCGGCGGAACCTGGTGGTTAGAGGCACAAGTATGGAATGAAGAGAGGTGGTGGGAGTGAGGTGGTGTTGGCGGCAATGCGGCGGTGACGTAGGGCAGTGCGGTGGCGAACCGTGGTTGGCGCGGCGGTGGTTTGGTGGTGCTGGGGTAATAGTGGAGAGGAGGTTAAGGAGGAAGGAAGGGAGAGGGTGAGGGTGTTGGTGGGGGAGGCGCGGCGGTGATAGTGCGGTGGCGGTGGCTGGCCGCGGTGGTGGAGGGGAGAGAAGGGGGAGGAGAAGAAGAAAGAGGGGAGAAGGAAGAAGGAGGGGGGTGGGCGTCGCGGTGGGTCCGGGTTGGTGGGGGTGGTGCAGCGGTCGGAGGTGGTTGGGGTAAGTGGGGGTGGTTGTGGGTGGCGAGGGGCTGAGAGGGAGCAGTGGGGGGGCTTGTGAGGGAGAATGGGCGTGATGGGGTAGGGTTTCGCGTTACTGGGGTTAGTGAATTTGAATCCACGCGAACGCGTGGGGCACGCGGTCGCGTGGCTAGAGTGGAATGGGGTCAACGCGATCGCGTGAGTGACGCGATCACATGGAATGGGTAAAAGGATCAATGACGCGGTCGCGTAAGGCATGCGACCGCGTCGCTGGAAATTTTGCTAAACGCACAAGTTCAGCGTCGTTTCAGCGCAACTCTCTGTCTCCATTTAGGGTGTTGTGCAATCCACGTGACACGGACACGTCGCTCACGCTTTTGCGTGGGATGGGTGTTTTGCAAGTGACGCGTTCGCGTCAGAGACGCGGATGCGTAGGCCGTTTTGTGCTAAACGCACACTAGCCGCACGATTCCAGCCTAGATTTCTGGGCGTTGGATTTTTATGCCGATTTCCAGATCACGTGTTCGCGTGATTGACGCGGATGCGTGGGAGGTGGTTGTCGCAACTGACGCGAACGCGTTAGCAGTGCGGTCGCGTCGCACGCTAGCCCTTTTTTATATATGCAGGTATGCAATTATGCAGTATGTAATGCTAATCCAAATGCTATGAAAAACATCTAGGTTCAATAAAAATAATATAACATAAAATCAAACAGTACGAAATAAAAATTGAAAAAGAAACGACCATACCATGGTGGGTTGTCTCCCACCTAGCACTTTTAGTTAAAGTCCTTAAGTTGGACATTGGATGAGCTTCCTGTTATGGTGGCTTATGCTTAAATTCATCCAGAAATCTCCACCAATGTTTGGAATGCCAACAGCCTCCGGGGTCCCAAACTAGGCATGTAAAGCTTTTGAGCAACTTCAAACAGGTTCTCAGGCTCCCGGGGTGACGAATGTCAGAATAGATTCCAGGATCCCAAACTTTGCTTTTAAATCCGCCTTTGTCTTGACCTATATTTTTTCATCTGGGTGGTTTAGAAATAGTATTCTCACCAGGATGACCAAATGTCTTCCGTGACCCATTCAATTGAACTTGATACCAATCCTTGCACTTTGAATTGAAACGTGGAACCTTATTGAATCTTGTACACCAGCTCTGAGTATGAGCCATTTCCCTCTTACTCTTAAAGCCACAGAAAGCTCTATGCTGGCCATTTGTTTCAAGCAAACCATATTCAAGTGGAAAAGTAAAGATAAAGGTTAAGGATTATACCCACTTGAAGCTTGTATTAGGTGGTAATGGCCTTGGGATAGGTGTTTCTAGTGGTTTTGTAAGTTCTACTCCCTTGTAATCTTCTGTGAATTCCTCCACTTCTTTGCAAAATTCTTCAGCTGCAACTGCGTCCTGATCAAAGTCTTCTATGTCTTCCTCATCACTTAAGTCATACGTTGGAGGTTGAGAGAAATCTACCTCGATGTTATCTTCGTATTCACTTGGGTAAGGTTCTTCAGGCTCAAGGAATTCTATTGCGGATGCGAGTTCTAACTAGGAGAGCTTGATTCAAGATCGTCACTGCCCATGGAATCAACTTCTTGGTCTGTTCCATCCAATTTTTCACAAGGAATATGCTGTGGAGGTTGTGCACTGTCCTCCTTGGCATCAATTTCGGACTTTTCAGCGGAATCCTTTACGGTTCTTGATTCCCATGGAGGTTCAGCATCTCCTAAATCTTCAACCACTTCCTCCTCTACAACTATCATGGCTTCCTCTACTCGTTCCAGGACAAAGCCATGCTCCTCATTGTCCACTGAGGTCTCTAGTGTCTCCTTCATGCTACGCTCTTCTGTTGATTCTCCACATGCAGCCATGGGAGTACCTTGAGTTCTCAGATGTCGGGAAGCTATTAAATTTACTACCTTAGTTATGGCAGTAGTGAGTTCCAGTACGCCCTTTTCTATCTTTGCTTGCCCTTGAAGAAGAACACGAAGTTTGTCATTCACTGGAGGTTGAGGTGGGTGTGAGGTTTCATTGGTTGGGGGAGAGGGTTCAAAATAAGAATGTGGTGGTTCTTGGGAGTAATTGGATTTGGATTGTGGTGGATAAGGGTCATATGGTGGTGAATGGTGAAAAGGAACTTGTGAGCATGGTGGTTCAAAGCTACGTTGAGAGGATGGTCTATAAGCATAGGGTGGGGCTTGTTGGTAATTATAAGGGGGTCCACCATGTTTGTCAGCTTGGTATGCATTGTAGAGCGGTCCTTGCCCATGATATCTTGGAGGGTGTTGTTGCCTAAAGGGTTGAACAGGGCCTCTTGGCTCCATCCATCTTTGATTACTTAGACCGTGATGCGTATTCCTGTTATAGCTTCTATTCCTTTCAACAAATTTAGAACCAAACTCAAAGCGAGAGGGGTGAGAATTCATAGTAGCTAATAAAAAATAAAAAGGGAAAAACAAAAACAAATAAACAAATAAATGAAAAATATTTACAATAACCAATAATAAGGCACACGTTTGCAGTTCTCTGACAACGGCGCCATTTTGAAGAACTGAAGATTGACGGTTTAGAATTCAGAATAAATTCTCGTTGCAAGTATAGTTTCTAAACCAAGCAATCAACCTTTCTTACAAAAGTTTTGGTTGTCACAAGTAACAAACCCCTTTAAAATTGATAACCGAAGTATTTAAACCTCAGGTCGTCTTCTCAAGGAACTGCAGGGACGTGTTCTTATTATTGGTTATGAGTTTTGTAGATTGGGGGTTTTGAAAGTAAGGAACAAGTAATTTAAATGACAAGTAAAATAAATAAATAACTGTAAAATAAACTCTTGGCAAGGTATGAAAATTCGGAAGTCCTATCCTAGTTATCCTTATCAATGGTGATGAGAATTATATTTTGCTCTCCACTAAGTCAACCTCTAACTATGAAGGTAAGTCAAGGGGATAAATCAATTTAACACCTAAAGTCCTAGTCAACTCCTAAGGGAAGACTAGAGTTATAGGAATTTAAATCAATCAGCAAAGATAACAATTATCAATCACAATGAGTTTGACAACTCAAGAGTTACCAATTAATCAACCAAAGCAAAAAGGGAAAAATCTAAATTATTTATATAAATAAAGGAAAGCAATCATAATTCTGAAATACCTTAATTTATATTAAATAGAAAATCAATCTAAACATAAAGAGTTCATAAGCCAATCTGGCAACATAAGTAATTGAATGAGAGCATTAAAGTATCTAAAAGTAAAAGAAATATTGAACCTAATAAAGAGTTGAAATTCTAAATTGAAATAATAAGAAATCCTAATCCTAAAACCTAAGAGAGAGGAGAGAACCTCTCTCTAAAAACTACATCTAATTTATCCTCAGTGAATAATTGAAGACTCGTTAATAAATGGATGCATTCCCCCACTTTACAACCTCTAATCTGTGCCTTCTAGACTTGGATCTGGGCCAAAAAGGGTTTCAGAAATCGCTGGGAGCGTTTTCTGTAAATTCTGGTGCGTGGCGTCTGTCACGCGTCCGCGTGGGTCACGTGGTCGCGTCATCTGGAGCTTTCCTTGTCATGCGTTCGCTTCGGTCACGCGTACGCGTCATCTGTGTTCTGCTCATGGCGCGCTTCAGCGTCAGTCACGCGTTCGCGTCGGTGCCTTTTCGCGCTGGTCATGCGACCGCGTCGTCCATGCGTTCGCGTCGCTACCAGTTTCTTCAAAAACTCTATTTTGTGCTTTCCTTCTATTTTTATATGTTTCCTTTCCATCCCTTAAGTCATTCCTGCCTTAGAAGATCTGAAACTTCTCAACACACAAATCACGGCATCGAATGGTAATAAAAGGTGATTTAAAATAATTATTTTTAAAGCATAGGAAACATGTTTTTCACATATATCACATAATAGGGAATAGAAAGTGAAACCATGCAATTTACATGTATAAGTTGGTGAAGGATTGAATAAATCACTTAAATTAAGCACAAAATATATCATAAAATATGGGTTTATCAGCTGGCGTTGAACACCAGTTTTGGGCCTTCAATTCTGAAGAAAAGTATAGACTATTATATATTTCTGGAAAGACCTGGATGTTAGCTTTCCATACCCATTAAGAACTCTCCATTTGGACTTCTATAGCTCCATAAAAGCTCTTTCGAGTGCAAGGAGGTCAATCTGGACAGCATCTGCAATGCTTTCTCTGTCTCTGAATCAGACTTTTGCTCCAGCTCCTCAATTTCAGCCAAAAAATACATGAAATTGCATAAAAATAGACAAACTTAAAGTAGAATCCAAAAATGTGAATTTTGCACTAAAACCTATGAAAACTTAATAAAACTTAAACAACACATACTAAAAACTATATGAAAATGATGGCAAAAAGCGTATAAAATATCCGCTCATCGGCAACTTAGGCTAGTGGACCTTAGGATAGGATTGGATTGATGTTGTCGATGATTGATGATGAATATTGATATTATTGATGGTTGATTATGAATATTGATGATTGTTGATATTGACGAGAGTTCATGATGATTATTGTTGTGGATGAGTGTTGATGATGAAAAATTGACAAGTAATGATTGTGATGGAAATGTATAAGTTTTTGTGTGATTTAGGTTGAACTTGGAATTAATGAATGAATTGTTATAGTGAGAAGTGCATGATCTAGGTGTTAGAATTCTTGAAACATGATTGAAGACTACTTATATATTATTTTGGGTATGGTTAGTTTGGTTGTGATTTGAGTGTTTTGAAAACTAGAGGATTTTACAACTTTTGGTAAAAATTTGTTTTTGACTAACATCAACGAGCCATTACTTGGCCTTCGGACCCTCAATTTTGGTGAAACTTATTTTGAAGGAAAATTGGGTCCGAGAGGTTTATGTCGTTCAAAAGACGGATGAAAAAGAATTTGAAATGAAAAAGTTACGCGCGTTTAAAGTTTGGTCCAAAAAATTGAATTCTGCAGCAAAACAGCCTTTTCTGAAAATTGGGTGGTATGCGTACGTGGAACAGGGCATGCACACACGGTAACCCCTTTGTGCTTCGAACTCTCGTGTATGCCGACGATGCACGTGTACGCGACATTGGAAATTTTACACCCTTGCGTACGCGACCTTTTGTAAGTGTGTGCGAGACCCCTTTCTGTTCCAAGTTTTTGCGTACGTGAACGTAGCTCGCATATGCAACTTTGTAATTTTACACCTATGCGTACGTGAGAAGGGGTTGCATACGCGAGACACCTGTTTTGATAAAAATGTGATTTTTGTATTCTTAAGCACTCCTCTAACTTTCTAAACCTCTATAATTACTGTTTAGGATCCTTTAGCTAGTATTTAGGTCTTTGGGATAATGGGAACTCATTGAATGGACTTAATTAAATATTTTCTATTATATGATTAGAGACGATGACTTAAGCTTGGGAAGTTTGTGGATGGAATGACTTCAGTAAATTGGCAGAGTGTTGAGATGATGAAGTATTGAGACAAATGAATGATTGAGATTGTTGGATATGATGAGAATGACAGTGATCACTGAGATTGGATATATATATTCTGATGTGTTTGATTGGTAAGTTGTTGTGCAGCTGACAAGGACGGTGATTAATCCCTGATATGGATTTCGATGAAGAATAATATCTGCATAACTACCGGCAAGTGCACCGGGTCGTATCAAGTAATAAAACTCACTATGAGTGAGGTCGATCCCATGAGGATTAACGGATTAAGCAAGCAATAATTAATTGATTATTCTAGTTAGAAGGTTCAATTTTGAGTGATGATCAATTAAATGACAAGAAGTAAATGAAAGCAATAAAATGACAAGAATGTAAATGACAAGAATGTAAAGAACAAGAATGTAAAGTGCTGGAAATTAAATTGCGTGAATATAAAGAACGGAAGAGTAAATAGCAAGAATTAAGAATAGGAGACATTAGGGATAGGAGATGCTAGATCTTCTTGAATCAATAAACTTCTCTTTTCTCTTGTTCATGCAATGTTAGATCTCTGGCGGATCATAAGTTATTGGATTCCAATTCCTTGATAACTTTATTTCTCTAGACATGATCAAATGCCAATTCCTTGATCCAATGCTCATGAAAAGAGGTGAAGCTTGAATTCTAATCCCAAGCCACACAAATCCTAAGATCCCAATTTTAGAGTGATTACTCATAATATCAAGCTCTGAATCAAAATCAAATTCATTGTAAGAAGAGAGTTTCAAACTGAATTACTATGATTCCTTTTCCAAGGTTCACATAGAATTCTAATAGATCCAATTCCTCTTCCAATTGAATTGGATCTTTGAAGATCGGAAACTCTCTCTTAGATAAACAATGATAGAATTAAGAAGAGAAGAAGATGAACATTAATTCATTTCAATCTTTGCAGAGCTTCTCCCCCTAATGAAGAGAATTAAAAGCTCATAACTAAATATTTACAAGAGTGAGTATGGAAGAAAATGGAAGAGAAGAAGAGTATGTAGTATGTGAAGAGAGAGTCCAAAGACCCCCTCCAGGATGGTGGTTGTAAAATGATGAACTAAAGCCTATTTATAAGCTATCCTAAATTACAAAATGAAATTCAAAATAAATTTCAATCAAATGAAAATTAATTACTTTTAGATGATTCTTTTGGCCTTGATTTGTTGACAATTGTGGGCTTGCTTGCATGAGTTTTGAGGTGGACTTGGGTGAGGTGGATCAATTTGAGCTCCAGGGGTGTTGCTGGCGTTATTTCAGACTAATGCTTCCTTTCCTGGCATTAACAACGCCTCTTTACATTTATGCTAATTTGTGCACTTGTGCATATGGTGTGTGTGTGTACATACACTTCCAAACACTTCTAGCTCCAATATCATATTGTTTGAAGGCAATGCTAGTTATGGTGGGCGTTGCCAATGCTCAGAAATTAAATTCCAGGGGCTACTTGGCGTTATCCTGAGATAACTCCAGTTGTTTTGGGCATTGCCAATGCCTAAGACACACTCCAGGGGGCTCTTTTGTAGCATGGGGCGTTGTCTTGAGGTAACTCCACTGTATTTGGTTGTTACCAATGCTAGGATCCTTTGATGAGTTTTTTTTAGGCTTAAAGATGCCTATTGTTCGTGCTCCAATTTTATGATCACAATAGACTATTATATATCGTTGGAAAGCTCTGGATGTCAACTTTCTAACTCCACTAAAAGTGCATCATTTGGACCTTGGTATCTCAATTTATGCTCCTTTGAAGAGGAGGAGGTCATGTTGGCAGGGTCGCAGGCGTTATTTGTGGATAACGCCCCTTATAATGGGCGTTGCCAACCCTAGCTTCTGAGGCTCAAAATGGATGTCCACCCTATACTTATATATATTGTTAAAAAGCCCTGAATGTCTACTTTCGAATGCTTTTAGAAGCGCATTATTTGAACCTTTGTAGCTCAAGTTATGCTCCTTTGAAGGTAAAGAGGTCGACCAAGCATTAAACATGTCCAAGCCGTTCTTTGAGAGGGGCGCTGGTGAGCGCGGAATTACACTTCGCACTATTGAACTAGCAAGTGCACTGGGTCGTCTAGGTAATACCTGAGTGAGTCAGGGTCGATCCCATGAGGATTGTGATTTGAAGCAAGCTATGGTTATCTTGTAGATCTTAGTCAGGCGGATAGAAGAGTTGTTGGATTTGTTTAAACGCATAAAATTGGAATAAGATGAAATTACTATGTTTGATTATAACCAGTGATAAGAAGATGGTTAAGGCTTGGAGATGCTTTGTTCTTCTGGATTAATTCCGGTCTTACTGTCTTCTTCAACTATGAATGATTTCTTCTATGGCAGGCTGTATGTGATTAATGTCTTTTTTAAGAGATCGCTAATACTCCTCCAGATCTAAACCCCAGGGTTAGTGTGGATCCAGTCTGATTGAAGGTGAAGCTCCTGCAGTTCATTTTCCTTGGTGATCCTACTCAAAACGCCACAGACAAGGTTGAATCTTCCGGATCAGAGGATGCTATGCCTTTGGTTCTAGCCTCTACCATAGAGACTCTAATCTCCCCATACTTCGGCTGAACTAATGTCTCGAGAAGTCCCCAACAAAGTCGTCGATTAGCCGTCTAAGAGATGTATAATCAAGCTAGTGGTTCATCATTGTCCGATGAAAGACTCACTCTAAACCCATGTAGAATGAGATAACCTTGTGCGGGTTCAACGCATTCATATTGATGAAGAATGAAGATACATCTTAGAATAGAGAATCAAACACGGATTGAAATAGAACAGTAATACTTTTATTAATTCATAAAACTCAGCAGAGCTCCTCCCCTCAACCTAGGAGGTTTAGAAACTCAAACTAATAGAAAAATACAATGATAAATGAAAATATGACAGGTCCCCTCTTGAGTCTGTAAAAGTTCTCAAATAAATACTAAGCTAATGATTAAGGATTACATAAAAAGGGTAAAATAGTCTTTTAGTGCTAAAATCCACTTCTGGGGCCCACTTGATGACTGTTTGGGCTGAGCTTGATTGAGATCCACATGCTAGGAGGCCTCTAGGGTGTTGAACATTGGCTAGGGGGTCCTTTTTGGGTGTTGGACGCTGGTCTTTTCTCTCTTGGGCGTTGGACGCCAAAATAGGCCAGATGGCTGGCATTGAACGCCAGTTTTGAGCCTTTAATTCTGAAGCAAAATATGGACTATTATCCATTATTGGAAATATCTGTATGTTAGCTTTCCATAGCAATTGAGAACGATCCATTTGGACTTCTGTAGCTCCAGAAAAGCTCTTTCGAGTGCAAGGAGGTCAGATCCGGACAACATCTGCAGTGCTTTTTCTGTCTTTGAATTAGACTTCTTTTGCTCCAGCTCCTCAATTTCAGCCAGAAAATACCTGAAATTGCATAAAAACACACAAACTCAAAGTAGAATCCAAAAATGTGAAATTTTCACTAAAACCTATGAAAACTTAATTAAACTTAAACAAAACATACTAAAAACTATATGAAAATGATGCCAAAAAGTGTATAAAATATCCGCTCATCAGGCGCCCCTTCTTTTGGGCGTTTGACGTTGGTATTTTTGCTAGTAAAAAATTTTATAAAAATAGTCGCGTTGTAGATATAGTTTCTAAACCAACAGAAATCCCTTCGTACAAACATTTTGGTTGTCACAAGTAACAAACCCCTTAAAAATTGATAACCGAAGTATTTGAACCTCGGGTCGTCTTCTCAAGGAACTGCAGGGAAGTATGTTCTTATTATTGGTTATGAAGATTGTAAATTGGGGTTTTAAAGATGAGGAACAAGTAATTTAAATGGCAGGTAAAATAAATAAATAACTGTAAAATAAACTTTTGGCAAGGTATGAGAAATTGGAAGTCCTATCCTAGTTATCCTTATCAATGATGATGAAGATTGAATCTTAATTCCACTTAGTTAGCCTTTACTTAAAGCAAAGAAAGGTCAAGTGACTAATTAGTTTGAACTTCAAGTCCTAGTTAATCCCTAAGGAAAGATTGGGATTATTGAAGTTCAATTCAATTAGCAAAGATAACAATTATCAATCATGTTGAGTTTGATAACTCCTAAGTTACTGATTTCTTAACCAAGACCAAAAGGGAAAAAGTAAATCTACTTGAATAAAAATGTCTTCAGATTGGAAGCAACAGTAATATAAATAAAAGAAAGCAATCATAAACTGAAATACCTCAAATAACATTAATTCAAAGAATAATCTGTAACATAGAAGAATTCATAAATTAAATTGAGAAAATAAGCAAAAAGGAATATTGAACCTGATAAAAAAAGATAATCTAGAAAGCAAAAGAAATCCTAATTCTAAATCCTAAAAGAGAGAGGAGAGAACCTCTCCCTGAAAACTACATCTAAATCATGAAAAGTAACTAATTGGAGACTCTCTCTGAATGGATGCATTCCCCCACTTCATAACATCTGATCTGTGCGTTCTGGACTTGGATTTAGGCCAAAAAGGGCTTCAGAAATCGCTGGGAGCATTTTCTGTAATTTCTAGTGCGTGGCCTTTGTCACGCGTCCGCGTGGGTCATGCGGTCGCATCATCTGGAGTTTTCCTTATCACGCGGTTGCTTCAGTCATGCGTCCGCGTCATATGTGTTTCGCTTAAGGCACGCGATCGCGTCAATCACATGGTCGCGTCACTGCCAGTTTCTCCAAAAACTCCATTTTATGCTTTCCTTCCATTTTTGTATGTTTCCTTTCCATCCTTTAAGTCATTCCTGCCTTAGAAGATCTGAAACTACTCAACACACGAATCACAGCATCGAATAGAAATAAAGGGTAATTAAAATAATTACTTTTAAAGCATAGGAAACATGTTTTTCACATACATCACATAATAAGGAAGGGAAAGTAAAACCATGCAATTAACATGAATAAGTGAGTGAAGGATTGAATAAATCACTTAAATTAGGCACAAAATATATCATAAAATATGGGTTTATCAGCGTTACCAATGCCCAAATTAGCAAGCTCCAGGGATGAGAAGAGTCACAGGGATTATTGTGGAACAAGGCCTTGTATTTTGGGCGTTAACAACGCCCACATTTGTTGTTGTCGTTAGCAACGCCGATTGGTGGCATTAGTATTCATGGGCGTCAAAAGATTCTCATTGTTCATAGCCCAAACAGAATGGAACCATAAAGTATTATATATCGTTGAAAATATCTGGATGTCTACTTTCTAACACTACTAAAATCATACCATTTGGACCTCTGTAGCTCAAGGTATACTCCTTGGAATGTGAAGAGGTCAGCTGGCGTTACTACAGGCTGATGCTATACTCATCTTTGTATTTCAGGGTGACTTTCTCCCTCAGATTTAGTGTCCATCATGTAGTTCCATATATGGTTGGAAATCTCTAGATCTCTACTTTCCAATGCCACTAGAATCACAACATTTGGAGATTTGTAGCTCAAGTTATCCTTATTGGAGTATAAAGAGGTCAAGTTGCCATTTCTTCTTTGAATTTCTCTTATGCAAATGCAAGGGTTCGATCCTGGGGCTTCCAATGCCAGCGCCCAAATTGGATAATGCCTTTGCTTCATGGGTCATGGGCCACACTTTCAAAAGTGTGGCCTAAGATTCCAAAGCGTATCCAAACTTCAAAGCGTGTCCAAAATCTCCTTTTTTTCTTCTTTTGCACTTCTTTTGTGATTTTTGCTTCTTTTTCTACCATTTTCTACAAAATTCATCAAATCAAAGAGATCAAAGCAATATATAACTTAAGTATAAAAACACTCAACAATTGAGCATTATGAATTCATTTTTTTATGTGAAAAAGCATAGAAAAACACAACATGATGCGCATGCATCACAACACCAAACTTAAACTTTGCTTATCCTCAAGCAAATAAAGAATCATGCAATACAATTTGACAATCCAAGGTGAGAAGAATAGTAATTTTTAATGTTCATGGTTGGCTAGTTTACTATGTATGCAATAATCACAAAAGAATTCAAATGATTGATGTTTCTATCTAGCTCATTTTATGAAATCTTTTCTTTATATTCCATCCTTGAAATAAGCTTTTCATATTTTTCTTGGCTTAGCTTCTATATGCTTTGCACCATTAGTTAAAAGCTTCGACTCTAAATTCTTTGTTTTCAAGTATTACCACTTGATATATAAGCACCACAAGCATGTAACTAGAAAATTCTTTAAACTCATTTGTTTCTTTTCTTTAATCTCTACTCATTGATGCTCAGATCCTTGAACTTTGAGGGAGTGCTTTGCACTTGAGCCTAGCTTTGACTCTAAGTGTTTTATTTTCAATCTTTTTGCTTGATACATAAACACCACAAGTACTTGACTAATTGTCATTGTTACTCAGAGCCTTCAACTTTCTCATTCTTTCCCTTTTCTTTACTTGATTTAATTGATTTGATTTTTTAAGGTTTTCAAAGTTTCAAAAAGTTTCATAGAATGTTCGAGATGAAAACCTCAATTAAACAAATTCAAATGTGTTGAGCTATAATAGTCATGCTAGCCTCCCAATACTTATATGCTCATGATGGCTTCTTCTTTAATTAACCTTATTTGTTTATGATCATGATGCTTAATTTCTTTGACTAACAAATTTTAAGATGGTAATTATGATGTAAAAGCAACATGTTACAATTCAACACTAGACTATGCTTATCCCAAAAAAAAACACACATGCATATGAAAGAAATAGAAGGCAATCATGCAATTGAATCTATAGGGAACAAATTAGAGAAAAAAAAAACTTAACCACCTTATAGATCTTCATCATTGTTGTTGTCATTTTCTTCCTATTCTTCCCCTCTCACACCAAACTTATAATGATTTCTTGTCCTCAAGCAATAAATAAAATAGTGGTGACAGAATTTATGATTAATCATGAATGTCTTCAAGAAGAGATGTGAGTAATACATGTGTTTAAGCAAGCAAAGTTAAAGATAACAATAAAGGCCAAAGAACACAGAGACAATGTGATTGCATTAATAAGTGGGTTGTGCATGGCACATTGCATAAAAGTAAGTGGCAACACCAAACTTAGTGTGACACTTTCATTTGAAATTGATGCATGTACCCAGTAAAGATTGAAAATCTAATTGTTGCATTGCAGCACCAAACTTATTTTATGCAATTATATGCCAAATTATTTGAAAGTAAAACTAAGAAAAGAAAGAAAATTGTTACCAACGGTTAGGTTGCCTTCCAAAAAGCGCTCTTTTAATGTCATTAGCTTGACATGTGGTTCTTGAATTTCTTCCTCTTCTTCCAGTTGGTTAAGAGAAATGACTTCAAGAGAGAACCTAGAAAAAAGTGATGTCCCCTGTTTTGATTTTCTCCCAGCAAGCTTTCTTTTATTATTAGCTTGACTCCACTTGCTTGTTGGGGTGGGGGTTAGATTGCTCTTGGTTGACGTTCTCTTTTTCATGGATATTTTCTTTGGTTTTTTGGTCACAATCCTTCTTTGAGTGCTATCTTTGATTGTCTTCACTTCTTTGATTTCAAGACTTGGGTGTTGTGTGATAGTTGGAGTTTTTCCTTCGTCAAGAACTTCTTTGATTGATGGTTCAATTAAACCACCCTCTATGCAACTCTCTGGTTTATTTGAGTGTGGACTCCCTTAATTGACTTCCTCCCTTTCTTTTGTAGGATCTTGCATTGCTTCCTTTGGGAATGAGTTTGCATGTTCCTTTGTTACCTCTAGTAGCATCTGTGGATATAGAATCCTAGGCTTGTATGCCTCTACAACCTCCTTCTTCATTGAAATTTCACTTGATATAGGGGCTCTTCATCTTGCTTTTCAACTTCCTCATTTTCATCCACAATTTGGTATTCATCATTCTTGATAAACACTACTGCACTCCTCAAGCTTATGGCACTGTATTCTTCCCTTGGCCTAAGGAAGACATTGGTATGTTTCTTAGCAAAATGTTGTGTCATTGGGCTCATTTGCACTTCTTGATTCCACCTTGAGGCTTCCATATTTTTAACAGACTCCCCTCTCACTCTCATCAACTTTTGCCTTAAGGACTCATTGAGTTGGACAATTAAAGTGTGTGTCTGGGCAATTTGTTCTAGTGAAAGTTTGAGAGAGGATATTTGATGAGCTAATGGAGGTGCATAGGTTGTGATGAAATTATTTTGAGGAAATTGATATGGAATTTATGAGTCGTAAAATGAATTTTGTGGATTTTGAAAGGAGGTTTGTGTATAATGAAGTGGATTTTGTGGGTTTTGAAATGAAATTTTTGTATAATGAAATGAATTTTGTGGTTGGTGAAATGAATTGGATGGATTTTGGAAGAAATTTTATGCTGAGGCATACTCAAGTGGTGAAGAGTTTTGATATGAAAAATTTAGAGGTGAGGTTGGACAATTTTGTATATATCTGTCCAGAGATTATGGCTTTTGATAAATAGGGTATGGATCATTGAATTCTCTTTGATTTTGACCTTTCCAACCACAACTTGAGTAGTTGTTAAATTCATCAAAATATGGATCATTTTGTGGCCTTGGAAAGTATCCTATTTGGTTTGATTGCTCAAACTCCATCATTCCTTGTTCTTAATATTTTTAGCCACCATTCGGATAGTGACATGAATCATTTTGTGGTAGTGGAAAATATCCCATGTAGTTTGATTGACCAAAGGGTGATGTATACTCCATTCTTTCTTCCAAATACTCTGTAGAAAACACAATCACCAAGAGAAATTAAAATTTCTTATGTCACAAATAAGAAATTCTTAGTGAGGGAAAATCACAAATAGTTAAGTGACAAAAGAAAAGAAAGAATTAAAAACAAAGAAATGACTAAAACAAACAAAGAAAAAGTGTCTAATCTAGATAATCAATCAACCGGTAGTTTGTTAATCACAATTAATCACGGCAATGGCGTCAAAAATTTGATATAGATTTTAATGAACAATAATATCCGCATAACTACCAGCAAGGGCACCGAGTCATATCAAGTAATAAAACTCACTATGAGTGAGGTCAATCCCACGAGGATTAACGGATTAAGCAAGCAATAGTTGACTGATTATTCTAGTTAGACGGTTTAATTTTGAGTGATGATCAAATAATGACAAGAAGTAAATGAAAGCGATAAAATGACAAGAATATAAATAACAAGAAAGTAAAGTTCTAAAAATTAAATTGTATGAATATAAAGAACGGAAGAGTAAATAGTAAGAATTAAGAATATGAGACATTAGGGATTGGAGATGCTAGATCTTCCTGAATCAATAAACTTCTCTTTTCTCTTGTTCATGCAATGTTAGATCTCTAGCGGATCATAAGTAATTGGGTTCCAATTCTTTGGTAACTCAATTTCTCTAGACATGATCAAATGCAAATTCCTTGATCCAATGCTCATGAAAAGAGATGAAGCTTGAATTCTAATCCCAAGCCACAAAAATCTTAAGATCCCAATTTCAGAGTGATTACATATCACAATATCAAGCTTTGAATCAAAATCAAATTCATCGTGAGAAGATAGTTTCAAACTGAATTTCTATGATTCTTTTTCCAAAATCAGGGTGCTTTAATTAGAAATTTGGAGGTGCAAGTGGGTCAGATTACTCAATAATTGGCCAAACCTACTCAAACATTTCCAAGTGACTCAATCCCAAATTCCAAGAAAGAGTGCAAAGCCATTAGTTTGAGGAGTGAAAAAGTGTTAGGAAAGGAGGAACAAGAAGCTCACACTGCCAAACAAGGAAAAAAAGTTCCAGAGGGAAACAAAATTCAAGAGGAGCACGTGATCCCTTCTACTCAACAACAACATATTCAAGCCTCCAAAGATGCACCAAAGGAGAAGATCCAAGTGCCCGAATACAAGCCAAGAATCCTGATGCCAGGGCATTTTGGCCAGTTTCACTGACCTTTTCTTTATGGTTTTAGGATAGTTTCATGCACTTTCTTAGGAAATAAGCAAGTTTTGGGTAAATAATCAGTTACATCTTGATTCAAGCAAACATTGCGAATTTTACATGATTTCATGAGAATTATGCATGAATTAAATGACAAAATTGAATGATGCATCTCTCATAACTTGGATTAGAGCTTTGATGCACTTTATTGCTTGATTTCAGGACAAAGGAAGCAAGGAAGAACCACGTTAGTAGCCACGTTAGTCTAGCAAACGTGACCACTAACATGGAATGGAGGCTAGCTTGCAACGTTAATGAGAAAAGTGATCGCCATTAACGCCTTCGTGAGCCATCATAGCCCACGTTAGTTGCCACGTTAACTATGTTAACGTGGAAGCTAACGTGGAAGAGAAGTAGAACTCCAACGTTAGTGGTAAAAGTAAGTACCACTAACGCTCCAAAGTGGCAATTGTCCACGTTAAGAGTCAGTTAACTCAGTTAACATGAACTCTAACATAGAAGAAGAAGATGAAGCTAACATTAGTGACACTCACCTTTGTCACTAACGTTGGACCAAGCTCATAATGGCCATGTTAAGAGCCACGTTAACTCAGTTAACATGGAATCTAACGTGGGGAAGAAAGGAATGGCCAATGTTAGTGACACTCACCTTTGTCACTAACGTTGGACTAAGCCACTTTGAGCCATGTTAGTTGCCACGTTAACTCAGTTAATGTGGAAGCTAACGTGGAGGAGAGAATGATGAGCCAACGTTAGTGACACTCCCCTTTGTCACTAACGTTGGAGATGGCTATCAATACCACGTTAGAAGTCACGTTAACCTAGTTAACGTGAACTCTAACGTGGGAAGAAGGGGCATTTTGAAGCGTTAGTGACAAAGGTAAGTGTCACTAACACTCTCGAAGATTTGGCAAGCCTACGTTAAAGGCCACATTAACTATACTAACGTGGACTCTAACGTAGGGAGAAAGGGGGGCTCTCAACGTTATTGAAAAAGGTAAACCCCAATAACGTGTGCGATGGACCAAAAGGCAACGTTAGTGGTCACGTTGGTGCCACTAAGGTTGAAGCTAACGTGGACCATTCTTGGGTTAGGAACGTTAGTGAAAAAGGTGATTGTCACTAACGCTCTCGAACCCACACTTTCACTTAACGTTAATGCCACTAACGTCCTAAGCTAAAGTCCATGCCTACTTCACACTCTCTCTCTGCAAGTAAAGCTAAGCCCACTGAAGATGCTAACTGCTTCAACTCAAGATCCAAAGGCCCATATCCAAGACTTGAAGAAGCAACTAGAAGATCAGAAGAATAGTATAAATAGGGAGAACTTTGAACTAGAAGAGAGCTTTTTGGGCATTATTAGAATTACTCTCTGTATTTTTACTTTCTCTGCAACTTCTAGTTTAATTTTTCAGAATGCATTCTCCATCTTTGTTTTCCATTCCCAGAGCTATGAACAACTAAACCCCTTTCATTGGGTTAGGGAGATCTGTTGTAATTTGATGGATCAATAATAGTTTTCATTATTCTTCTTCTTTCTTTTCTCTTGATTTTACTAGAAAGCTTTCAATCTTCATCCAATTGAGTAGTTATCTTGGAAAAGAAGCTATTCATACTTGGATCTCTTCGGAACCTTGGAAGAGGAATGAAGAGATCATGCTAGAAATGCTTTCTCATGTTGGAGCAAATTGGGGTTTGGATGGATATAGTGACATATAATCCTACCAACACTTTGATTTGGAAATACATGTGGTATAATCAGTGACCATACCTCATCTCTTCTCATGAGCAATTAGACCAAGGAATTGGAATTTTGATCAAGATTTGAGAGATTGAATTACCAAGGAATTGGAATTCAATCACTTAAGATTGCCAAGGAGATCAATGAATGCATTGATTGAGGAAGAGATGAACATGAACGTGATCCGGAGGATGCAACATCTCCTAAGCCCAATGAACTCCCCATTTCTGATCTTACCCATTCTCTTTAATTTCTGCCAATTACTTCTATGATCATCTTCCCCATTCCCATTTAAGATTCTGCAATTTATTTTCCGTCATCTATTTTCAGCTCTTTATTTCCAGCATTTACATTTTCTGCTATTTACTTTCCCGCCATTTAATTTCCTGCAACTCTCAAACTAAATTCTGCTTAGCTCAACTAGAACATTCCTCCAATTAAAGTTGCTTGACCAATCAATCCCTGTGGGATTCGACCTCACTCTATTGTGAGTTTTTACTTGACGATAATTCGGTATACTTGCCGAGGGAGATTTGTTAAGAGACAAGTTTCCGTGCATCAAGTTTATGGCGCCGTTGCCGGGGATTAATTTTTGTATCAACAATGATTAAATTTGTGGATAACTAGATTGAGCATTTTTCTTTTGTTTGATTCAGTTTCATCTGAGTAATTTACTTTCAGTTTTAGTTATTTCATTCCCTTTACCTTTCACCCATTAGTGGTGTTACCTGCATTTTGTTTTAATATTTGGTTCACTGACCCATTAACTGTTTGATATATTGCATCACTCACACTAACAGCATTTCTAACAAGAACACTTTCTGCATCTATTTCCTTGCTTGTGCCTTGTTGGTTGTATGACAGGGAGAAGAAGCGGGGCTTCAACTTCCTTTGATTCTGAACCTGAGAGGACCTTCCTTAGATTAAGGAGGGAAGCAAGAGGAAAACGAGTAGTTGGTGTGGAGGAAGAGGAGGAGTACTTTGAACCAAACATGGATGAGAACATGGAGAACCATCATGGAGAAGAAGCTCACAACCATGGCAGAGAAGGTCCAGCACATCAGGCTGGACAAGAGAGAAGAGTTCTAGGTTCTTACATCAACCCAAATCCAGGAAACTGCGGAAGTAGCATCCAAAGGCCAACCATACATGCCAACAACTTTGAACTAAAGCCACAGCTCATCACCCTTGTTCAGAACAATTGTTCATTCGGAGGAAGTGTCCAAGAAGACCCCAATCAACATCTAACCACCTTCCTGAGGATATGCGATACTGTGAAGTCTAATGGTGTTCACCCTAACACCTATAGACTACTTCTGTTTCCCTTCTCACTCAAGGACAAATCATCTAAATGGCTGGAATCCTTTCCAAAGGAGAGTTTAGCAACCTGGGAAGACGTGGTGAACAAATTCTTAGCAAGATTCTATCCTCCTCAACGAATTAACAGGTTGAGAGCTGAGGTACAGACCTTCAGGCAGCAAGATGGTGAAACTCTATATGAAGCATGAGAGAGGTTTAAGGACCTGACAAGAAGATGCCTGCCAGATATGTTCAATGAATGGGTACAGTTGCACATTTTCTATGAAGGCCTTTTGTATGAATCAAAGAAGGCAGTAGACCACTCATCCGGGGGATCTCTGAACAAGAAGAAGACCATTGAAGAAGCCATAGATGTCATTGAGACTGTAGCAGAAAATGACTACTTCTATACTTCTGAAAGAGGCAACACTAGAGGAGTGATGGAGCTGAACAATATGGATGCACTGCTAGCTCAAAACAAGCTTATTACCAATCAGTTGGCTGACCTTACCAAAAAGATGGAGAGGAATCAAGTGGCAGCAATCACCACCTCAGCAGCAGCTCAAGAAGGAGTGAATGAAGAAGCGGAGGGTAATCAGGAACAAGCCAACTACATTGGAAATTCACCTAGGCAGCACCATGACCCATATTCCAAAACATATAATTCCAGTTGGAGGAACCACCCAAATTTTGGGTGGGGAAACCAACAGGATCAAAGACGCCACGACCCCAATAACAATGCAGCTCACCAACACTCCACACAGAGGTTATATCAACACCCACCTAACAACACCTCTCAGCATCCATACCAAAGTCAAAATGACCCTTCTCATCCCTCCAATCTCGACTCACCATCATCTGAAGATAGACTCTCAAGAATTGAAACTCTACTTGAAGGCATATGCAAGGAGATCCAAGATAACAAGGTGTTCAAGGAAGAGGTGCGAGCCAATATCAAGAACCAGGGAGACACCATCAAGAGGCTGGAGTTTCAAGTGGGATACCTTTCTGAGAAGATCCTCAAACCTACTGATAGCTTCCCAAGTGACACAGAGAAAAATCTGAGAGGTGAAGCAAAGAAGGTCAGATGGGAAGATTACAAGATGGTTGCTATAAGTGATAAGGATACTGAGGAAGAGCCGAACAAACCATTAGAACAACCTGAAGATACATCGGCCGGAAAGCAGGAAGAGAATCATCAAGAAACCACAATCACACAGAAGGAGCTGCTGAGACTCTATGCACCCTTTCCCTAAATACTCAATGGTGGTGTAGAGAAGAGAATATACTCAAGGTTTCTTGACATGTTTGCATCTCTCCATGTAAACATACCATTCATCAAGGCCCTCCAACAAATGCCATCATACATTAAGTATATAAAGGAGCTGCTAACCAGGAAAAGCTCACTCAAGGGAGGACAAATAGTGCACGAATTATGAATCACACTTTTCACAACTCGTACCACTGACCAGCAAGTGCAATGGGTCATCCAAGTAATACCTCACGTGAGTAAGGGTCGAATCCCACAGAGATTGTTGGTTTGAAGCAATCTATGGTTATCTTGTAAATCTTAGTCAGGAAATCAATTATGTTTATCAGTTGAATTGCAAATAAACAATAGAGCATGGATTAAAGGTTACTTGTTATGCAGTAATGGAGAATATGTTGGAGTTTTGGAGATGCTTTGTCTTCTGAATCTCTGCTTTCCTCTGTCTTCTTGTTCACGCACGCATGTCCTCCTATGGCAAGCTGTGTGTTGGTGGATCACCGTTGTCAATGGCTACCTTCCATCCTTCCAGTGAAAACTACGCTCACGCGCTCTGTCACAGCACGGCTAATCACCGGTTGGTTCTCGATCCGGTTGGAATAGGATTTACTATCCTTTTGCGTCTGTCACTAACGCCCAGCCTTCAGGAGTTTTGAAGCTCGTCACAGTCATTCAATCCTTGAATCCTACTCGGACTACCACAGACAAGGTTTAGACTTTCCGGATTCTCATGAATGCCGCCATCAGTTCTAGCTTATACCACGGAGATTCTGATTAAGGAATCTAAGAGATACTCATTCAATCGTATATAGAACGGAGGTGGTTGTCAGGCACACGTTCATGATTTGAGGAAGGTGATGAGTGTCACAGATCATCACCTCTATCACAATTAAGCGCGAATGAATATCTTAGATAGGAACAAGCGTGTTTGAATGGAAAACAGAAATACTTGCATTAATTCATCGAGACACAGCAGAGCTCCTCACCCCCAACAATGGGGTTTAGAGACTCATGCCGTCAGAGAATCCAAATTTTAGATCTAAAATGTCATGAGATACAAAATAAGTCTCTAAAAGTTGTTTAAATACTAAACTAGTAGCCTAGGTTTACAAAAAATGAGTAGACTATGATGGATGATGCAGAGATCCACTTCTGGGGCCCACTTGATGTGTGCTGGGGCTGAGATTTAAGTGAGTCACGTGCAGAGGCCATTTGTGGAGTTGAACGCCAGTTTTTGTGCCAGTTTGGGCGTTCAACTCCAGCTTTTGATCCTTTTCTGGCGCTGGACGCCAGAATTGGGCAGAGAACTGGCGTTGAACGCTAGTTTACGTCATCTATCCTTGTGGAAAGTATGGACTATTATATATTTCTCGAAAGTCCTGGATGTCTACTTTCCAACGCAATTAGAAGCATGCCATTTCGAGTTCTGTAGCTCCAGAAAATCCACTTTGAGTGCAGGGAGGTCAGAATCCAACAGCATCAGTAGTCCTTTTTCAGCCTGAATCAGATTTTTGCTCAGCTCCCTCAATTTCAGCCAGAAAAATACCTGAAATTATAGAAAAACATACAACTCATAGTAAAGTCCAAAAATATGAAATTTTCCTAAAAACTAATGAAAATAGACTAAAAACTAACTAAAACATACTCAAAACTATATGAAATTAACTCCAAAAAGCGTATAAAATATCCGCTCATCACAACACCAAACTTAAACTGTTGCTTGTCCTCAAGCAACTAGACAAATAAAATAGAAGACTAATAGGTTGAGAAGCAATAATATCTCAGAATTTTTGATTGAAGCTCAGATTCTAATTAGATGAGCGGGACTAGTAGCTTTTTGCTTCTGAACAGTTTTGGCATCTCACTTTATCCATTAAAGCTCAGAGTGATTGGCATCTATAGGAACTCAGAATTCAGATAGTGTTATTGATTCTCTTAGTTCAGCGTGATGATTCTTGAACACAGCTTCTTTATGAGTCTTGGCCGTGGCCCTAAGCACTTTGTTTTCCAGTATTACCACCGGATACATAAATGCCACAGACACATAATTGGGTGAACCTTTTCAGATTGTGACTCAGCTTTGCTCAAGTCCCCAGTTAGAGGTGTCCAGGGTCCTTAAGCACACTCTTCTTTTTGCTTGGACCTTGACTTTAACCGCTCAGTCTCAAGTTTTCACTTGACACCTTCACGCCACAAGCACATGGTTAGGGACAGCTTGGTTTAGCCGCTTAGGCCAGGATTTTATTCCTTCGTGGCCCTCCTATCCACTGATGCTCAAAGCCTTGGGATCCTTTTCATTACCCTTGCCTTTTGGTTTTAAGGGCTATTGGCTCTTTGCTCTTGCCTCTTGGTTTTAAGAGCTTTTGGCTTTTTCTGCTTGCTTTTTCTTTTTCTTTCTATATTTTTTTTTTCTGCAAGCTTTGTTCTTTGCTGCTTTTTCTTGCTCCAAGAATCATTTTTATGATTTTTCAGATTATCAATAACATGTCTCATGTTCATCATTCTTTCAAGAGCCAACATATTTAACAGTCTTAAGCAACAAATTCAAAAGACATATGCACTGTTCAAGCATTCATTCAGAAGACAGAAAGCATTGCCACCACATTTAACTAATTAGAATTTCTCTTATTAAAACTCGAAATTTTATTGCCTCTTATTCAAAAGATCTACTACTTTATTCATGTTTGCTGATGATGAGAAAAATAATCTATAGCTTAATTGGAGATAAAATCAAAATAGATACTAATTACTACTATATGACTCCTAAGGTAAACTTCTATAAGGACACTTGATGAGATATTTTGTTGAAAAATAAATTTCCTCCAAAACACACAAATCTAACCGGCAAGTGTACCGGGTCGCATCAAGTAATAAAAACTCACGGGAGTGAGGTCGATCCCACAGGGATTGAAGGATTGAGCAATTTTAGTTTAGTGGTTGATTTAGTCAAGCGAATCGAGTGTTGGTTGGATGATTTGTGATTTGCAGAATGTAAATTGCATGAAAGTAAAGAGAGCAGGAAATTAAATTGCTGAATCTTAAGGAACAAGAAATTAAATGGCAGAAACTTAGAGTGCAAGAAATGTAAATTGCGGAATCTTAAAGTGCAAGGAATGTAAATTGCTTGAAATGTAAAGGGGATTGGGACGTGGATTTGCAGAAATTAAACAAGGAAAAGTTAAATTGCATCAAACAGAAGAGTAAAAAGGGAATTGGGATTGGATCGGATCTTATAGCAGAAAAGTAAATGAACATGGAAAGCAAGAAACAAAATGTAAATTGGAGATTTGGATCTCAGGACCCAGAGACTAGAAAACTAAGTCTAGATCTCAATGCCTTCCTAGATCCAATAAAAACAATTGCAAGGGAATTGTAAATTGCAAAGAGAATAGATGAAGAGCAATTAACCGGAAATGAAATTCAATTAACAGTAAAGAAACAGAGAGATCCAAGATTGAGATTGAAACAGAATTTCTTCAATTCTCCAATCCAAGATCCAAGACAAGTGTAATTGAAATTGAAAGCAATGAAAACAAATAAATTAAAGATCACTCTATGCCAAAAGCTATGAAAATTCAAAAGAAAAACTCTTCCGGAAAAAGCTCCCTTAAGAACTTGAATTCTATCCTATTTATACACTTTCTTCAAATGATCTTCAAGCCTTGAGTTGGGCCTTTGCTCTTGGTGGAATTGGGTTGAAAGAGGCCTTGGTTGATTGCTCTTGAAGTTTGGAGAAGAACCAAAGTGAACCAATTGAACCGGTTTGGAGTTTTGCAAAAGTTGGACCAAAAGTTTGAGCCAAAGTTAGGGGAACTTTTCATATCAGCTAGCACAATTTGCTGATACCAACGTTGGTGCCAAAGTTAGGGGTCTAACTTTGGCTCCAACGTTGGCCCTTTCTAGTGCACTCATGCGCCAACGTTAGCCTCCAAGTTAGGGGTCTAACGTTGGCACAAACTTTTGCTCCTCTCCCTTGTATTTTCATGTGCCAACGTTAGCCTCCAAGTTAGGGGTCTAACGTTGGCGCAAACGTTAGGTGGCCAGGGAGGAGTTTCTCATGCCAACGTTAGCCTCAAAGTTAGGGGGCTAACGTTGGCGCAAACTTTTGGTGCCCAGGGGAGAAATTCATGTGCCAACGTTAGCCTTAAAGTTAGGGGGCTAACGTTGGCACAAACTTTTGGAGCCCAGGGGAGAATTTTCAAGTTCCAACGTTAGCCTCCAAGTTAGGGGGCTAACGTTGGGGCTAACTTTTCAACCAAAAGTTTGTGCAAAAGTTTGGTGCTAACTTTAGGTCCAGCTTCTTGCTTCCTGGTTCAATTTCACTTATTCCATTGTCTTCTCTTTACTCCTAGCTATTCCTTCTTGCTTCAACCTTTCTCCAAGCTTTCTTCACCTATCATTAATCAACCAAACACATCAAAGCTATGCTCATAATCATGAGATATTCATTCTATCATAATATGCAATAATTATAGTATAAAACCTCATGAAATGGCATGAATTCATACATGGTTGATTCAATCAAGGGAAACATGAAAATCTACTCAATTAGCTTGTTTGTAGCTCAAGAAAGTGCATAATTCTAATGAAACCAAAAGAAAAAGACTAGTTAAAATAGGCTAGGATGACTTGTCATCAACACTGTCACAGAGTTAAGGCAGAAATTGGAAATTAACAACCTTTATTCTGGGGGAACGGGGGTTCCTCTGATCCTTGGGGTGCTTGGTCCTACAAGAGAAGATTTTTGGCGCTTCAATTCCCTTAAGTCACGCCCTTGCTCCTCTTGTTCTTTAAACATATAGGTCAGCATTTGACTGTGTTCCTTCTGTTCTTTTATTATTTGCTCCATAGCTTCCCGTATCTTGGTAACGGACGTCTCAAGATACTCCCAGTATTCAGCTTGAGGGATCTCTGGGAGGAATTCCTGTGGTCTCTTTTTGATGGGATCCTCCTGTGCTTGTTGTTTTTCCATTGATGCTTTGGTGATTGGCTTTTCAATTAGGATATACTCAGTTATTCCCATCCTTACTCCAGCGTCCTTGCAGAGCAGAGAAATCACGTTTGGATAAGCCAACCTGGCCTCTTTTGAATTTTTGTTAGCAATCTTGTAGAGTTCAGTTGAAATCAGCTGATGAACCTCCACTTCTTTTCCCATCATGATGCAATGGATCATCACTGCTCTTTTAACTGTGACTTCAGAACGGTTGCTAGTAGGCAACAGAGAACGCCCAATGAAGTCCAGCCATCCTCTGGCGACTGGTTTGAGATCCTCTCTCTTGAGTTGATTTGGGACACCCTTTGTGTTGGTGGTCCACCTGGCTCCAGGGATACATATGTCCTCTAGAATCTTATCCAGGTCAATGTCTGCTCTCATCATCCTCCTGTTGAAGGAGTCTGGATCATCCTTTAGCTGAGGTAGCTTTAAGATCTCTCTGATCTTGTCAGGGGTGGTATGAACAATCTTCCCTCTGACCATGGTCCAAAATTCATAGAAGGCAGTTCCAGATAGTTTTTGCTTGTCAGTCTGCCACATATTAGCATAGAACTCCTGGACCATGTTCCTTCCCACTTTCATTTCAGGATTAGCTAGGACTTCCCAGTTCCTGATTCAAATTTGCTCCTGGATCTCCGGATATTCATCTTCTTTTAGATCGAATCTAACTTCCGGGATCACTGATCTTAGACCCATTACTTTAAGATAATGGTCTGAATGTTCTTTAGATAAGAACTTCCCTTGATTCCAAAGTGGTTTTGGAACGCTCTCTTTCTTGCCTCTTGGAGTGGGTTGTTTTCCTTTAGGAGCCATGATCTTAGTGATCTCGGATAAACACACCAAACTTAGAGGTTTGCTTGTCCTCAAGCAAAAGAAAAGAAAGGAGAGGGATAGAAGGAGAGCTAGGTGCAATTGTTGATGGAGGAGGAGGGAGGCCGAACCCAAATATAAAGGGATGGGGGGTGGGTTTTTCGAAAAATTAGAAAAGATAAGATAAGAAGATTAAGTTAAAAAAAGATAAGATAGAAGATATAGTTTAATTTTGAAAAGATATGATAGATTTTTGAAAAAGATAAATCTGAATTTTGAAAAAGATAATATGGAGATTTGAAAAAGATATGGATTAGTTGAAAAGATTTTTGAGTGAAAAAGATAGATTTGTTTTCAGAAAAGTTTTGAAAAGAGTTTGGATTGAATTTGGAAAGAGGGATTTTTAGAAATTAAGGATTTTAGAAATCAGGGTTCTTAACATGTTTATGTAAAAATCATGCATTGAAACATAAAATTTGAAATTAAAATGGAAATACGTGTGGAAAAATGAATTTGGCTCCTCCCTGCTGTCCTGGCGTTTGAACGCCCAAACACTGCCTGTTTTGGGCGTTCAGCACCCAAATGCTGCTCTCCTGGGCGTTCAACGCCTAGCTGCTGCCATTACTGGCGTTCAACGCCCAGTGGGTGCCCCTTTCTGGCGTTGAACGCCCAGCTGCTACCATCACTGGCGTTCAGCGCCCAGTGGATGCCCAACGCCCAAAAATGCACTTTTACTGGCGTTTTCTTGCCAGTGAGATCTTTTTCTCTGTTTTGTGTGCCGAGGTCTTCTGTAAATGATTATTTACCTTGTTATCAATGAACTCTATATAAACAAATAAAAATAAAAATAGAAATAGGGCAAAAATGCTTAGAGGATTGTTGCCCCATGGCTGGGTTGCCTCCCAGCAAGCGCTTCTTTATTGTCTTTAGCTGGACCTTGCTGAGATTTTAATCTAGCTTCAGCCTTGAGCATTCTTGCTCAATGTTGCCGTCAAGATAATTCTTGATTCTCTGTCCATTGACAATGAACTTCTTATCAGAATCAATATCTTGAAGCTCCACATAACCATATGATGACACACTTGTAATCACGTATGGTCCCCTCCACCGGGATTTCAGTTTCTCGGGGAATAGCCTGAGTCTAGAGTTAAACAACAGGACCTTCTGTCCTGGTTCAAAAATTCTAGATGACAGCTTTCTGTCATGCCATTTTTTTTTATTTTTCTTTATAAAGCTTGGCATTTTTGAAAGCTGTGAATCTGAATTCCTCTAGCTCATTTAGCTGGAGCAATCGTTTTTCTCCTGCTAATTTGGCATCAAAGTTTCGGAATCTGGTTGCGCAGTAGGCCTTATGTTCCAGTTCCATGGGCAGGTGACATGCCTTACCATACACGAGTTGGTATGGAGATGTCCCTATGGGGGTCTTGAATGCTGTCCTGTAAGCCCACAGAGCATCATCCAGGCTCCGTGCCCAATCCTTTCTACGGGTGTTTACTGTCCGTTCCAGGATTCTCTTTAATTCTCTGTTAGAGACTTCAGCTTGCCCATTGGTTTGTGGATGATATGGAGTGGCCACCTTGTGGTGAATTCCATACCGAACCATGGCAGAGTAAAGCTGTTTATTGCAGAAGTGAGTGCCCCCATCACTGATTAGTACTCTAGGGACACCAAACCTGCTAAAGATATGTTTCTGGAGGAACTTCAGCACTGTTTTAGTATCATTGGTGGGTGTGGTAATAGCCTCAACCCATTTTGATACATAGTCAACTGCCACCAGAATATAAGTGTTTGAGTATGATGGTGGGAAAGGTCCCATGAAGTCAATTCCCCATACGTCAAACAACTCAATTTCCAAGATTCCTTGTTGAGGCATGGCGTAACCATGAGGCAGGTTACCAGCTCTTTGGCAACTGTCACAATTACGTACAAACTCTCGGGAATCTTTATAGAGTGTGGGCCAATAGAAGCCACATTGGAGGACCTTGGTGGCTGTTCGCTCACCTCCAAAATGGCCTCCATATTGAGATCCGTGGCAATGCCACAGGATCCTCTGTGCTTCTTCTCTAGGCACACACCTACGGATAATTCCGTCTGCACATCTCTTAAAGAGATAAGGTTCATCCCACAAGTAGTACTTTGCATCAGTAATTAATTTCTTCTTTTGTATCCTGTTGTACTCCTTGGGTATGAACCTTGCAGCTTTATAGTTTGCAATATCGGCAAACCATGGTGCTTCCTGAATGGCGAATAAATGCTCATCAGGAAACGTCTCAGAGATCTCAAGAGAAGGGCGGGGCGTCCCTTCCACTGGCTCTATCCGGGACAGATGATCAGCCACTTGGTTCTCTGTCCCTTTTCTGTTTCTTATTTCTATATCAAACTCTTGCAGAAGCAATACCCATCTGATGAGCCTGGGTTTTGAATCCTGCTTTGTGAGTAGATATTTAAGAGCAGCATGGTTAGTATACACAATCACTTTTGATCCTACTAAGTATGATCTGAACTTGTCAATGGCGTAAACCACTGCAAGTAGTTCTTTTTCTGTGGTTGTGTAATTTTTCTGGGCATCATTTAGAACGCGACTGGCATAATAAATGACATGCAGAAGCTTGTCATGCCTCTGTCCCAATACTGCACCAATGGCATGATCACTGGCATCGCACATTAGCTCAAATGGTAATGTCCAGTCTGGTGCAGAAATGACTGGTGCTGTGACCAGCTTAGCTTTCAGCATTTCAAACGCCTGCAGGCACTTTGTGTCAAACACAAATGGCGTGTCAGCAACTAGTAAATTGCTTAGAGGTTTTGCAATTTTTGAAAAATCCTTTATAAACCTCCTATAGAATCCTGCATGCCCCAGAAAGCTTCTGATTGCCTTAACATTGGCAGGTGGTGGTAATTTTTCAATTACCTCTATTTTTGCTTGATCCACCTCTATTCCCTTGTTTGAGATTTTATGCCCAAGAACAATTCCTTCAGTCACCATGAAGTGACACTTTTCCCAGTTTAAAACTAGGTTGGTTTCTTGGCATCTTTTCAGAACAAGTTTCAGGTGATCAAGACAGGAGCTGAATGAGTCTCCATATACTGAGAAGTCATCCATGAAGACTGATGCCAAGGCATCTTAGGCTAGTTTCACTAGTGTTTTTCTGTTAGTTTTAGTGGTTTTATGCATTTTCTTGAGCTTAAAGTAACCAAGAATGGTTAAAAGAATAACAAAGCAATGAACCATCCAAACAATATGATTTTGATGCAAATTCCATGAGTTTTAGTTATATTACTTGAATGCTATGAATGGAAGATTTCTCATGAAATTTTGCAAGACTTTGATGCAATTGTTTGGATGATTTCAGGGAAGAAGAGGCTAAGCAAGGAAGCAACAAAATCAATAAAGGAAGCTTGAATATCACATGTGGAGTTTAAGTTCCAGTTTAAGCCTAAACTGGAGCTTAAACGCCAGAATCATGAAGGCTAAGAAATGCTGGAATTGAAGTTTAACCTCCAGTTTAACCTTAAACTGGAGGTTAAACGCCAGAATGGAAGTCTCACCAAAGAAGCATGTCCACGTTTAACCTCCAGTTTGACCTTAAACTGGAGGTTAAACGCCAGAAGTGAGAAGAGCACCAAGGGGGGCAGTTCCACGTTTAACCTCCAGTTTAACCTTAAACTGAAGGTTAAACGCCAGAAAGGGGAAAAGCACCAGGGAGCCATTTCCACGTTTAAGCTCCAGTTTGACCTTAAACTGGAGCTTAAACGTGTTCGACCAAGTTTCTCCTCCAGGGTTGCTTTCTCCATTTCCACGTTTAAGCTCCAGTTTAACCTTAAACTGGAGCTTAAACGTGTTCGACACCTCCAGGGCTACCTTTCTCCTCTTCCACGTTTAAGCTCCAGTTTAACCTTAAACTGGAGCTTAAACGTGTTCGACCTCCAGGATGGCTTTCTCCTCTTCCACGTTTAAGCTCCAGTTTAACCTTAAACTGGAGCTTAAACGTGTTCGACCTCCAGGGCTGCCCTTCCTATCTCCACGTTTAAGCTTCAGTTTAACCTTAAACTGAAGCTTAAACGTGTTCGACTACATGACTCTCCAGGGCTGCCTTCTTCCATTTCCACGTTTAAGCTTCAGTTTAACCTTGAACTGAAGCTTAAACGTGCTTCTACAAAAGGCTTCACTAGAAGTGTCTGGCGTTTAAGCTGCAGTCTAAGCTTAAACTGCAACTTAAACGCCACTCTTGGAAAAGGTTTCTGGGCCAAAAATATTGCGGTTTAAGTTAGTCTTTGAGCACAAACATTAACTTAAACTTACTCTGGCATGAAATCCAATTGAATATCATGGTTTATGGGATTGGGCCTGAAGGATTGATGAGTCTGAAATTTCAATTTGTTGAGTCATGTATTATTATTTGATTATCACTAAGTTGGCTCAATGAATGTTACAGAATTTGGATCAGCAGCCTCATCAAGATTATGGATCATAAACCCAAAGCAAAAGGAAAGCAGGGAGAGGCCTCAAAGCCCAAGAAACATAACAGAAGCTCAATATAGAAAGTGTATAAATAGGATAGAATTTAAGTGAGGAGGACTTTTTACCTTTTCATTTAGCTAGTTTTCATATCTTTGTAATTGAATTCAGAGCTATGACTCACTAAACCCCCTTTCATTGGGTTAGGGAGCTCTATTGTAATTCAATGAATCAATAATAGTTTATCTTCTTCTTCAATCTTTTCTCTTGAATTTTGTTAGAAAGCTTCTCGATCTAATTCCATTGGGTAGTTGTCTTGGGAAAGAAACTACCCATAATTGGAATCCTTCGGAACCTTGGGAAAGGAATGGAGGATTCATGCTAGAGAAGCTTTCTCACAGTGAATTGGATTGGGGTTTGGATGGATATTGTGACATGTAATCCTACCAAATTGTGGTTCATGAAACTGTGTGGTATAATCAGTGATCGAGCATCATCTCTTCTTATGAACATTTAAACCAAGGGATTGGGAATTTGTTCGTTTTTAGAGAGAATTGGTGAGCCAAGGGATTGGGATCCAATCATATAAGATTGCCAAGCAAAATTCAATGAACGCATTGCTTGAGGAAGAGATAAACATGTTTTGATTCGGAGATCTCAATATCTCCTATAACCCAATGAATTCCCCATTTCTGATTTCCACTATTATCTTTACATTCTGCAATTACATTCATGCAATCACCCACATTCCCTTTTAATTTCAGCAATTTAGCTTCTGCTCTTTAATTCATGCAATTTAAGATTCCGCCATTTCAATTTCTTGTCATTTACTTTTCCCGCCAATTTTACATTCCGCAATTCTCATCTAAATCTTGATTCCGCTCAACTAGAACACACTTCTAATCTGAATTGCTCATTCAACCAATCCTTGTGGGATTCGACCTCACTCTATTGTGAGTTTTTACTTGACGATAACCGGTGCACTTGCCGGAAGGAATTTTGCTGATCGTGCAATTTCCTAAATCGTAGCATAACTAGTTTATGCACATCAAGTTTATGGCGCCGTTGCCGGGGATTGGTTTTCGATTGACAATTCTCAAATTGGAAGTTAACTAGATTGAGCATTTTTTTTGTTTTGATTAATTCAGTACAAGTTACTTGTTGAATTTTAATTTCAGCACTCTGTTACATGCTTTCCTTCTTTATGCCTTTAAATTCAAGCAACTAACTCACTGACTCACTAACTGTTTGAATTAATTCCTCAATTGCTCTAACCATACTCTTCCATTAACCAAGAGTATTTCACTTGTTTGTTGCCTGTGCTGTGTTCTTGTATGACAGGTAGGAGAGGAGAGACATCAACTCCTCCATATACCGAACCAGAGAGGACCCTTCATAGACTTAGAAGGGAAGCAAGAGGGAAGAGAGTAGTGGGAGAAGAGGAATCTGAAGGAGAATCTGAGGACAATTTTGAGGAAGCTTTAGATCTCAACATGGATAGAGAAGTTCACAACCATGAGAGAGCTGATGGAAACAATGCCATTCCTGAGAGGAGGGTTCTTAGTTCATACATAAACCCAACCTCTGGGAATTGTGGTAGCAGCATCCAGAAACCACCCATTCAGGCCAACAATTTTGAGCTCAAACCACAGCTAATATCACTTGTGGAGAATCATTGTTCATTTGGTGGAAGTGCTAATGAAGACCCAAACCAACATCTCACCAAATTCCTGAGAATTTGCGACACTGTGAAGTCCAATGGAGTCCAGGAAGATGCCTATAAACTGCTTTTGTTCCCATTTTCACTTAGGGACAAGGCAGCTAAGTGGCTGGAATCATTCCCAAGGGGGAGCCTAACAACCTGGGACGAGGTGGAAAGCAAGTTTCTGGCACGTTTCTACCCCCCACAAAAGGTCAATAGGCTTCGATCTGAGGTTCAGACTTTTAGACAACAAGATGGTGAAACTCTCTACGAGGCATGGGAGAGATTCAAGGATTTGACAAGGAAATGCCCACCAGACATGTTCCATGACTGGGTGCAATTGCATATTTTCTATGATGGACTTTCTTATGAATCAAGGAAGGCTGTGGACCATTCATCAGGAGGTTCATTGAACAGGAAAAAGACTGTGGAAGAAGCCATTGAAGTGATTGAAACAGTGGCTGAGAATGAGTACTACTATGCTTCAGAGAGACACAACACTAAGGGAGTCATGGAGCTGAACCATGTTGATACAATTTTAGCCCAAAACAAGGTGTTTGCCAAGCAACTAGCAGAGCTTACCAGGCAATTAGAAACAAAGCAAGTGGCTGCAATACACACACAAGATCAAGAGGAAGTAAGCATTGAAGAAGGTGATTGGGAAGAGGCCAACTATGTGGGAAACCAACAAAGGGAATCATATGATCCACATTCCAACACTTACAACCCAGGATGGAAAAATCACCCAAACTTTGGGTGGGGGAGCCAACAAACCCAACCACAAAACCACAAACCTTACAACCACAACCAACATAACAATTCCACATACCAAAACTCCAACCAACGATCATACCAAGCCACACAAAACACTTACTCCCAACCATCATATCATGGCCAAAATAATCAACCTACCCAACCTAATCCGAACCAACAATTTCAAGATCAATTAAACCGGATAGAAGGAATGCTTGCAACCATGAGTCAAGACATAACCGAATTGAAAGCTTTTAAGGAAGAAGTAAATTCTAACCTGCAAAACCAAGGAGCTGCCATCCAGAAGCTAGAAAATCAAATTTTGTATTTGTCTAAGCAAAACCCTGGGACAAGCGTTTCTCATGCTGCCAAGGCTATTGCAAGGGAAGAGTGTAAGGCCATAACCCTCAGAAGTGGAAAGAATCTAAAGGAGATCTCAAAGGAAACCATAGAGGATGAAGCAAGGGAACATGTGAGAGACAAGGAACAAGGACAATCTTTTACACAGTCCGCAACAAAAGAAAAAGAAAAAGAGGTCCTGAAGCCTTATACACCTAAAGCACCATATCCTCAACGTTTGATGAAAAGTGAAAAGGATGGTCAATTCTCCAGGTTCTTGGAGATTTTCAAGAAGCTCCAAATCAACATTCCGTTTGCTGAGGCAATAGAGCAAATGCCACTCTATGCAAAGTTCTTAAAAGAATTAATGACCAAGAAGAGAAGCTGGAGAAATGAGGAAACTGTGTTGTTAACTGAAGAATGCAGTGCCATCATTCAGCACAAATTGCCTCAGAAATTGAAGGACCCAGGCAGTTTCCAAATCCCCTGCATCATAGGAGAAGTCATGGTGGAGAAGGCCTTGTGTGACTTAGGGGCCAGCATCAATTTGATGTCTCTAACAATGATGAGGAGAATGAAGATTGAGGAAGCCAAACCAACAAGAATGGCCCTCCAATTGGCAAATCGAACTTTTAAATTCCCTCATGGGATAGTTGAGGATTTGTTGGTGAAAGTGGGAGATTTTATATTTCCTGCTGATTTTGTGGTGTTAGATATGGAGGAAGAAGCCAAAGCTTCAATAATTCTGGGAAGACCCTTCCTAGCTACTGCTGGAGCCATCATAGATGTACAAAAGGGTGAACTCACTCTTAGACTACATGATGAGAAATTAGTGTTTAACATATTCAAGGCAATGAGCTATCCATCAGAATCACTAAGGGAATGCATGAGGGTTGATGTAGTGGACATTGCAGTACAAGAAACTTTTGAGGAAACAATAAAGGAAGTGGCAGAGGAGGAGTTCACCAAGGATATTGAAGTTAGTGACATCAAGGATGCTGAAACAACCATGCCAAGCATGCCAGAGAGAATGAAAGAAGAGAAGGAAGCACCAAAACCTGAGCTCAAAGCATTGCCCCCTAATCTCAAGTATGCATACTTGGGTAGTGATGAGAGTCACCCTGTTATCATTAACTCTGCCCTGAGCCAAGAACAGGAAGAAGAATTGATCAAGGTGCTAAAAACTCATCAAGATGCCATTGGATGGACCCTAGCCGATTTGAAGGGGATAAGTTCATCCATATGCATGCATAAAATCTTGCTAGAAGAAGATGCTAGACCCTCCATTCAAGCTCAGAGAAGATTGAATCCCGTCATGAAAGAAGTGGTACAAAAGGAAGTCATGAAGTTATGGCAGGCAGGGGTAATCTACCCCATTTCTGATAGCCCATGGGTTAGTCCCATCCATGTAGTTCCCAAGAAAGGTGGCATAACTGTGGTGCCAAATGAGAAGAACGAACTCATACCCACAAGAACCGTCACTGGGTGGAGGATGTGCATAGACTACAGGAAGCTCAATGAAGCCACCAGAAAGGATCATTTCCCACTCCCATTCATGGATCAGATGCTTGAAAGGCTTGCCGGACATGCTTACTATTGCTTCTTGGATGGATATTCAGGCTACAACCAAATAGTAGTTGATCCTAGAGATCAAGAGAAAACATCATTTGTTTGTCCATATGGAGTTTTTGCTTATAGACGCATGCCCTTTGGATTGTGCAATGCACCTGCCACTTTCCAAAGATGCATGCTGTCCATCTTTTCGGACATGATTGAAAAATTTATTGAGGTTTTCATGGACGATTTTTCTGTGTTTGGAGATTCTTTTCCCAGCTGCCTACACCACCTTGCCTTGGTGCTTAAGAGGTGCCAAGAGACCAACCTAGTATTAAACTGGGAAAAATGTCATTTCATGGTCACAGAAGGAATAGTCCTTGGCCACAAAATCTCTAATAGAGGCATGGAGGTGGACAGAGCTAAGGTGGAAATCATTGAAAAACTACCTCCACCAAGTAATGTCAAGGCAATTAGGAGTTTTTTGGGACACGCTGGGTTTTACAGAAGGTTTATTAGAGACTTTTCTAAAATAGCCAAACCTTTGAGTAACTTGCTTGTCTCTGATACACCCTTTGTATTTGATAAAAATTGCATGCTAGCCTATGAACTTTTGAAGCAAAAACTTTCCTCTGCACCTATCATTGCCCCACCGGATTGGAACTTACCTTTTGAACTGATGTGTGATGCATCAGACCTTGCTATTGGGGCAGTGTTAGGACAAAGGAAAGACAATTTGGTACATGTGATTTATTATGCCAGTAAAGTCTTGAATGCTAACCAAAGGAATTACACAACCACTGAAAAAGAACTCTTGGCAATAGTCTTTGCATTTGACAAATTTAGATCCTATCTCATTGGATCTAAAGTCATTGTCTTCACTGATCATTCAGCTTTAAAATACTTACTTGCTAAACAAGAATCTAAACCAAGACTTATTAGATGGGTTCTTTTGTTGCAGGAATTTGACATTGAAATCAAAGACAAGAAGGGTGTAGAGAACAAGGTGGCAGACCATTTATCAAGGATACCATGTGAAGAAGGAAGCACACAAAGCACACATATAAATGAGTGCTTTCCTGATGAACAACTCATGGTAATTCACAAAGCACCCTGGTTTGCAGACATAGCAAACTTCAAGGCCACTGGGAGTTGGCCGTTGGAATTTAACAAGCATCAAAGGAAGAAATTGGTAAATGATGCCAAATACTTCATCTGGGACGAACCATACTTGTTCAAAAAATGTTCCGATGGCATACTCAGAAGATGCATATCAGAGGAAGAAGGAAGGGAAGTCTTATGGGACTGCCATGGCTCCACTTATGGAGGACATTTTGCAGGAGAAAGAACAGCAGCTAAGGTGTTGCAGTGTGGTTTTTACTGGCCCACTATCTTCAAAGATGCAAAAGAATTAGTGAAGCACTGCCATGAATGCCAGAAAGCGGGGAACCTGCCAAGAAGAAATGAAATGCCACAACAATTCATTCTGGAACTTGAATTGTTTGATGTATGGGGGATAGATTTCATGGGACCCTTTCCCTCCTCATACTCAAATAATTACATTCTTGTGGCAGTAGACTATGTCTCCAAATGGGTTGAAGCAATAGCAACTCCAACCAATGACAATAAGGTAGTCATGAACTTCCTCAGAAAACACATTTTTTGCCGTTTTGGGGTTCCAAGAGCAATCATCAGTGATGGAGGGAGCCACTTCTGCAACAAACCATTAGAGGCATTGCTTCTAAAATATGGAGTCAAACACAAGGTAGCCACACCATACCATCCACAGACAAGTGGGCAAGCCGAAATATCTAACAGAGAACTCAAAAGGATCCTGGAAAAGACTGTGGGAACTTCAAGGAAGGACTGGTCGATTAAGCTAGATGATGCTCTTTGGGCATATAGGACAGCTTTCAAAACACCAATTGGAATGTCTCCTTACCAACTAGTATATGGAAAAGCTTGCCATTTGCCACTGGAGTTGGAGCACAAGGCATACTGGGCCTTGAAACTTTTGAACTTGGACAGCAAAGCTGCTGGAGAAAGAAGGATGTTGCAAATTCAAGAGTTGGAAGAATTCAGAGCTGAAGCTTATGAGAATGCCAAAATTTACAAAGAAAGAGCAAAGAAGAAGCATGACAGCAACATAGCCCCAAGGAAGTTTGAAGAAGGACAAAAAGTATTGCTCTACAATTCTAGGCTGAAGCTATTTCCAGGGAAGCTAAAATCAAGGTGGTCTGGACCATTCCTTGTCACCAAGGTCTCCAAATATGGACAAGTAGAAATCATGGAAGAAAAGTCACAACGAACCTTCATTGTGAACGGTCAAAGACTCAAACATTACTTGGGAGATGTGGAGGAGAATGACAAAGTTAAATATCACCTCAACTGAGGAAGCTGACCGTCAAGCTAATGACGTTAAAGAAGCGCTTGTTGGGAGGCAACCCAACCAGAGGTAATACCCTTTTGCTGTTTCTTTTATTTGTTTCAATAAAAAGGGTGAAGTAGTTTCTGTGCATTGCAAAGAATTAAGTTTGGTGTTCACACCAAACAATGAATTCGTGGATCAATAATTCAAAGGGGAACGTGTGACTCTAAGTTTGGTGTTCCACCATAAAGATCAACTGAACACAACAACCTTTGAATTATATGAAAGGAACAACCATTCTAAGCAGTCACAGAAATGCTTAAAACCCTTAGCAGCAACTTCATTCCAAAGAGAACTCAAGGATTCAAAGAACAGAGAAGTAAGTGGGAGACTAAGTTTGGTGTTCACACACCAACTTAAGACTCAGATACTTACCCACACATAGTTGAGCTAACCACTCAAGTGCTTGAGAAGCAAGCAACTTCATTACTCTTTGCAGGAAAGGAAACAAGGATCTTAAAGAATGAAGCAACAATTAGGAGAAGAAGGGGAAATCAAATTGTTTCCTGGCAACAAAGGGAAAACAAGGAATTTCACAAGGTGGTATTGTTCCTTGATAATTCTTTAAAAGGGGCAAACAAAAGCATGCTTGTTCTGGTTTAAACTGTAAATATTGAATCTTTTTGGAATGTGAAGTTTTTAGTATATTTGTCTGTTTATTGCTTTGAATAAAGTGAATGCCTAGATGTTTGGATATAACTTCACTTTCTTAAACAAGTGCTTGCCATGCTTGTTCTGTTTCCAAAAATAAAAGAAAAGTTTGAACAAAAGTAACTTGGCTCAATTAGTGACAAATCAAGTAGAATTAAGTGGTGGTATACATGCTTGATTGTTTAGTCAGATCACTGGAATTAGAGTGTAGAATTATCATTTTTTGTGTAGAAATTGAAAACTGTCTATGGATCTTGATGAATAAATGTCTTTGGCCATGAAAAAGAAAGAAAAAGAAGAAGAAAAAGCCACTGAAAAAGGGCAACCAAAAAGCAAGAAAATTGAGAAAATAAGCTAGGCACCAATGGTTTGAACTTCTGAGACAAATGCCTGTGGTGTTTATGTATTAAGGATATGCTTGGATGAATAGGTTCTGAGGAGTGTTTCAACACTTGGTAACTTGGGTTAACTAACCCGGGATTATCAACCAAAAGTCCATTATCAAGAGCAACCTAAATACAAAACATTTAGTCACGCAAAGAGGTGCTGGGCACCAATGTCTCAAGAAGAAATGTGAATTAAAATGCCTGAAGTGGATATGTGTAGTGCACTGATAAGAAAAAGAAAATGCCAAAGGCTTGTGCAACACATGACACCAAGAAACAAGGAGCAAAGGAGCTCTAAGAAAAAGAAAAGAAAAACAAAGAAGAAAAAAAGTGCCAAGGACATAAGAATAACAAGAGGCCATAGCAGTGTTTGATGGATGCAATGAAAAAGTGATAATCTTACCTGATAAGAATGAAAAAGTGATGCTGCAACTTTCTGCATAAAACCCTTCTGATGAACTTCGAATGCTTGCTAATATAGCCAATGTAATTGCTTTTTGTTTCATACTTTCTTCTCAAATAACTCAGAACTTGCTTAGGGACAAGCAAGTATTAAGTTTGGTGTTGTGATGCCAAGGCATCTTAGGCTAGTTTCACTAGTGTTTTTCTGTTAGTTTTAGTGGTTTTATGCATTTTCTTGAGCTTAAAGTAACCAAGAATGGTTAAAAGAATAACAAAGCAATGAACCATCCAAACAATATGATTTTGATGCAAATTCCATGAGTTTTAGTTATATTACTTGAATGCTATGAATGGAAGATTTCTCATGAAATTTTGCAAGACTTTGATGCAATTGTTTGGATGATTTCAGGGAAGAAGAGGCTAAGCAAGGAAGCAACAAAATCAATAAAGGAAGCTTGAATATCACATGTGGAGTTTAAGTTCCAGTTTAAGCCTAAACTGGAGCTTAAACGCCAGAATCATGAAGGCTAAGAAATGCTGGAATTGAAGTTTAACCTCCAGTTTAACCTTAAACTGGAGGTTAAACGCCAGAATGGAAGTCTCACCAAAGAAGCATGTCCACGTTTAACCTCCAGTTTGACCTTAAACTGGAGGTTAAACGCCAGAAGTGAGAAGAGCACCAAGGGGGGCAGTTCCACGTTTAACCTCCAGTTTAACCTTAAACTGGAGGTTAAACGCCAGAAAGGGGAAAAGCACCAGGGAGCCATTTCCACGTTTAAGCTCCAGTTTGACCTTAAACTGGAGCTTAAACGTGTTCGACCAAGTTTCTCCTCCAGGGTTGCTTTCTCCATTTCCACGTTTAAGCTCCAGTTTAACCTTAAACTGGAGCTTAAACGTGTTCGACACCTCCAGGGCTACCTTTCTCCTCTTCCACGTTTAAGCTCCAGTTTAACCTTAAACTGGAGCTTAAACGTGTTCGACCTCCAGGATGGCTTTCTCCTCTTCCACGTTTAAGCTCCAGTTTAACCTTAAACTGGAGCTTAAACGTGTTCGACCTCCAGGGCTGCCCTTCCTATCTCCACGTTTAAGCTTCAGTTTAACCTTAAACTGAAGCTTAAACGTGTTTGACTACATGACTCTCCAGGGCTGCCTTCTTCCATTTCCACGTTTAAGCTTCAGTTTAACCTTGAACTGAAGCTTAAACGTGCTTCTACAAAAGGCTTCACTGGAAGTGTCTGGCGTTTAAGCTGCAGTCTAAGCTTAAACTGCAACTTAAACGCCACTCTTGGAAAAGGTTTCTGGGCCAAAAATATTGCGGTTTAAGTTAGTCTTTGAGCACAAACATTAACTTAAACTTACTCTGGCATGAAATCCAATTGAATATCATGGTTTATGGGATTGGGCCTGAAGGATTGATGAGTCTGAAATTTCAATTTGTTGAGTCATGTATTATTATTTGATTATCACTAAGTTGGCTCAATGAATGTTACAGAATTTGGATCAGCAGCCTCATCAAGATTATGGATCATAAACCCAAAGCAAAAGGAAAGCAGGGAGAGGCCTCAAAGCCCAAGAAACATAACAGAAGCTCAATATAGAAAGTGTATAAATAGGATAGAATTTAAGTGAGGAGGACTTTTTACCTTTTCATTTAGCTAGTTTTCATATCTTTGTAATTGAATTCAGAGCTATGACTCACTAAACCCCCTTTCATTGGGTTAGGGAGCTCTATTGTAATTCAATGAATCAATAATAGTTTATCTTCTTCTTCAATCTTTTCTCTTGAATTTTGTTAGAAAGCTTCTCGATCTAATTCCATTGGGTAGTTGTCTTGGGAAAGAAACTACCCATAATTGGAATCCTTCGGAACCTTGGGAAAGGAATGGAGGATTCATGCTAGAGAAGCTTTCTCACAGTGAATTGGATTGGGGTTTGGATGGATATTGTGACATGTAATCCTACCAAATTTTGGTTCATGAAACTGTGTGGTATAATCAGTGATCGAGCATCATCTCTTCTTATGAACATTTAAACCAAGGGATTGGGAATTTGTTCGTTTTTAGAGAGAATTGGTGAGCCAAGGGATTGGGATCCAATCATATAAGATTGCCAAGCAAAATTCAATGAACGCATTGCTTGAGGAAGAGATAAACATGTTTTGATTCGGAGATCTCAATATCTCCTATAACCCAATGAATTCCCCATTTCTGATTTCCACTATTATCTTTACATTCTGCAATTACATTCATGCAATCACCCACATTCCCTTTTAATTTCAGCAATTTAGCTTCTGCTCTTTAATTCATGCAATTTAAGATTCCGCCATTTCAATTTCTTGTCATTTACTTTTCCCGCCAATTTTACATTCCGCAATTCTCATCTAAATCTTGATTCCGCTCAACTAGAACACACTTCTAATCTGAATTGCTCATTCAACCAATCCTTGTGGGATTCGACCTCACTCTATTGTGAGTTTTTACTTGACGATAACCGGTGCACTTGCCGGAAGGAATTTTGCCGATTGTGCAATTTCCTAAATCGTAGCATAACTAGTTTATGCGCATCAAAGACTTCCAGAAAATTTTCCACCATGTCAGAGAAAATAGAGAGCATGCATCTCTGGAAGGTTGCAGGCGCATTACATAGCCCAAATGGCATCCTTCTATAAGCAAACACTCCGGATGGACATGTGAATGCTGTTTTCTCTTGATCCCGGGGATCTACTGCAATCTGGTTATAACCTGAGTAGCCATCCAAAAAGCAGTAATAATCATGACCTGCTAGTCTTTCTAGCATCTGGTCTATGAATGGTAAAGGAAAATGATCCTTTCTGGTGGCTGTATTGAGCCTTCTGTAGTCAATACACATGCGCCACCCCGTAACTGTTCTTGTTGGAACCAGTTCATTTTTTTCATTATGAATCACTGTCATGCCTCCCTTTTTTGGGACGACTTGAACAGGGCTCACCCAGGGGCTATCAGAAATAGGATAAATAATCCCAGCCTCTAGTAACTTGGTGACCTCTTTCTGCACCACTTCCTTCATGGCTGGATTTAGCCGCCTCTGTGGTTGAACCACTGGTTTGGCATTATCCTCCAATAGGATTTTGTGCATGCATCTAGCTGGGCTTATGCCCTTAAGGTCACCTATGGACCACCCAAGAGCTGTCTTGTGTGTCCTTAGCACTTGAATAAGTGCTTCCTCTTCCTGTGAATTTAAAGCAGAGCTTATGATCACTGGAAAAGTGTCACCTTCTCCCAGAAATGCATATTTCAAGGATGGTGGTAGTGGCTTGAGCTCGGGTTTAGGAGGTTTTTCCTCTTTCAGAAGAAAGTTCAGAGGCTCTTTCATGTCCCCTGAATCCTCCAAATCAGGCTGAACATCTTTAAAGATGTCTTCCAACTCTGATTCGAGACTCTCAGCCATGTTGATCTCTTCTACCAAAGAGTCAATAAGATCAACTTTCATGCAGTCTGTTGATGTGTCTGGATGCTGCATGGCTTTGACAGCGTTCAACTTGAACTCATCATCGTTGACTCTCAGGGTTATTTCCCCTTGTTGGACGTCAATGAGGGATCGTCCAGTTGCTAGGAAGGGTCTTCCTAGAATGAGAGTAACACTCTTGTGCTCCTCCATTTCCAGCACAACAAAGTCAGTGGGAAAGGCGAATGGCCCAACTCTGACAATCATGTCCTCAATCACGCCTGATGGGTATTTAGTGGAACCATCAGCAAGTTGGAGACATATCCGGGTTGGTTTAACTTCTTCAGTTAAGCCAAGCTTCCTGATAGTGGATGCAGGTATTAGGTTGATGCTTGCCCCAAGATCGCATAAAGCTGTCTTGGTGCAATTATCTTCTAATATGCATGGTATCAGAAAGCTCCCAGGGTCTTTAAGCTTTTCAGGAAAGCTTTTCAGGAAAGCTCTTCAGAATGACTGCACTGCATTCTTCAGTGAGGAGAACTCTTTCTGTTTCTCTCCAATCCTTCTTATGACTCAAGATCTCTTTCATGAACTTGGCATAAGAAGGTATTTGCTCAAGTGCTTCTGCAAATGGAATCTTTATTTCAAGAGTCCTGAGGTAATCTGCAAAGCGAGCAAATTGCTTATCCTGCTCCTCTTTCCGGAGTTTTTGAGGATAAGGTGTCTTGGCTTTATATTCTTCAACCTTAGTTGCTGCAGGTTTATTGCCTACAGAAGTGGTTGAAGAAGCCTTTTTAGAGGGGTTGTTATCAGCATTTGTGTGTGTCTGATCCCTCACTGGCACTTGAGTGCCAGAGTTAGAAGCTGGAGTGAAACTGGACGCCAGCTCCTTGTCTGCTCCTGGCGTCTGAACGCCAGAACTGTGCTCTTTCTGGGCGTTCAGCGCCAGATCCTGCCCATTTTGGGCGTTCAACGCCAGATCCTTGCCCATTTCTGGCGTTGAACGCCAGTCTTGCTGTATTTCTGGCGTTGAACGCCAGTTTTGGCCATGGTCTGGGCGTTCAGCGCCAGCCTTCCACCAATTTTCTGGCGTTTTAGCGCCAGAATTATTTTTCCCTGGGCTCTTACTGTCCTCAGGTGAATTTTGAGTGGTTTGCTCATTTCTTAGCTTTTTTCTGCCTTGAGGTGGGGTATTTAATGTTTTCCCACTTCTTAGTTGAACTGCTTGGCATTCCTCTGCTATTTGCTTTGACAGCTGCTGCTTTGTTTGCTTGAACTGTTCGTCCATATGTATATTAGCCATCCTTGTCTCTTGTAACCTGTCTTTAAATTTGGCTAGCTGCTTTGTTAGAAAGTCCAATTGCTGATTGAATTCAGCAGCTTGTTTTACAGGAATGAGTTCAGCAGTTACTGTTTTAACCTCTTCATTCATGGAAGGGTTGCTGCTTAGGTACAGATGCTGATTCCTGGCAACTGTATCAATGAGCTCTTGAGCCTCTTCGATTGTCTTTCTCATGTGGATAGATCCACCAGCCGAGTAATCAAGAGACATCTGAGCTCCTTCTGCAAGCCCATAATAGAAGATGTCTAACTGAACCCACTCTGAAAACATTTCAGAGGGGCATTTTCGTAGCATCTCTCTGTATCTCTCCCAGGCATCATAAAGAGATTCATTATCTCCTTGTTTAAAGCCTTGGATGTCCAGCCTTAGCTGTGTCATCCGTTTTGGGGGAAAGTACTGATTCAGGAATTTTTCTGTCAGTTGTTTCCATGTCTTTATGCTGGCCTTAGGTTGGTTATTCAACCACCTCTTAGCTTGATCTTTTACAGCAAATGAAAACAGTAATAGTCTGTAGACATCCTGATCTATTTCTTTATCATGTACTGTGTCAGCAATTTGTAAAAATTGTGCCAGAAACTCTGTAGGTTCTTCCTGTGGAAGACCGTAATACTGGCAGCTTTGCTGCACCATGATAATGAGCTGAGGATTCAACTCAAAGCTACTGACTCCAATGGAGGGTATGCAGATACTACTCCCATATGAAGCAGTAGAGGGGTTTGAATATGACCCCAGAGTCCTCCTGGACTGTTCATTTCCACTTAGATCCATGATGGAGAAAGGGAGATGATGTAAAATAGGAAAAATATTTTTATTTATTTATTTATATATTTATTTCGAAAATGAAATAAATTAAAATAGAATAAATAAAAATTGAGTGAAGATTTTCGAAAAACTGAGGAGAGAGAAAGTGGTTAGGAAGTTTTGAAAAGGATATGATGATTTTGAAAAAAAAAAGAAAAAAAAAATTTTAAATTTTGAAATAAAAAAATCTGAATTTTAGAAATATATTTCGAAAATTCGTTTTTAAAAAAGAGAGAAAAGATATTTTTTATTTTTAAGAGGAAAGAGAAAAACAAAAAGATAGCACAAGATTTGAAACTTTTAGATCTAATGCTCCCTATTTTCGGAAATTTTGGGGGGAAAACACCAAGGAACACCAAACTTAAAAATTTTAAGATCAAGTCACCAGGAAAACTCAAGAACACGAAGAAAGAACACCAAACTTAAAATTTTTAGAAAACCAAACCAAAATTTTCGAAAATTTTAAGGAAAATCAACAAGAAAACACCAAACTTAAAGTTTGGCACAGGATCTAATAGAGAAATTATTTTTGAAAACTATTTTTAAAAAGAAAATAAGGATTCTAAAATTTTAACACGACAATAATAAGAGACTCTAAACAAAAAAAGAAATTTTTCCTAATCTAAGCAACAAAATAATCCGTCAGTTGTTCAAACACGAACAATCCTCGGCAACGGCGCCAAAAACTTAGTGCACGAATTATGAATCACACTTTTCACAACTCGTACCACTGACCAGCAAGTGCACTGAGTCGTCCAAGTAATACCTCACGTGAGTAAGGGTCGAATCCCACGGAGATTGTTGGTTTGAAGCAATCTATGGTTATCTTGTAAATCTTAGTCAGGAAGTCAATTATGTTTATCAGTTGAATTGCAAATAAACAATAGAGCATGGATTAAAGGTTACTTGTTATGCAGTAATGGAGAATATGTTGGAGTTTTGGAGATGCTTTGTCTTCTGAATCTCTGCTTTCCTCTGTCTTCTTGTTCACGAACGCACGTCCTCCTATGGCAAGCTGTGTGTTGGTGGATCACCTTTGTCAATGGCTACCTTCCATCCTTCCAGTGAAAACTACGCTCACGCGCTCTGTCACAGCACGGCTAATCACCGGTTGGTTCTCGATCCGGTTGGAATAGGATTTACTATCCTTTTGCGTCTGTCACTAACGCCCAGCCTTTAGGAGTTTGAAGCTCGTCACAGTCATTCAATCCTTGAATCCTACTCGGACTACCACAGACAAGGTTTAGACTTTCCGGATTCTCATGAATGCCGCCATCAGTTCTAGCTTATATCACGGAGATTCTGATTAAGGAATCTAAGAGATACTCATTCAATCGTATATAGAACGGAGGTGGTTGTCAGGCACACGTTCATGATTTGAGGAAGGTGATGAGTGTCACAGATCATCACCTCCATCACAGTTAAGCGCGAATGAACATCTTAGATAAGAACAAGCGTGTTTGAATGGAAAACAGAAATACTTGCATTAATTCATCGAGACACAGCAGAGCTCCTCACCCCCAACAATGGGGTTTAGAGACTCATGCCGTCAGAGAATCCAAAGTTTAGATCTAAAATGTCATGAGATACAAAATAAGTCTCTAAAAGTTGTTTAAATACTAAACTAGTAGCCTAGGTTTACAAAAAATGAGTAGACTATGATGGATGATGCAGAGATCCACTTCTGGGGCCCACCTGGTGTGTGATGGGGCTGAGATTTAAGTGAGTCACGTGCAGAGGCCATTTGTGGAGTTGAACGCCAGTTTTTGTGCCAGTTTGGGCGTTCAACTCCAGCTTTTGATCCTTTTCTGGCGCTGGACGCCAGAATTGGACAGAGAACTGGTGTTGAACGCCAGTTTACGTCATCTATCCTTGTGCAAAGTATGGACTATTATATATTGCTGGAAATCCCTGGATGTCTACTTTCCAACGCAATTGGAAGCATGCCATTTCGAGTTCTGTAACTCCAGAAAATCCACTTTGAGTGCAGGGAGGTCAGAATCCAACAGCATCAGCAGTCCTTTTTCAGCCTGAATAAGATTTTTGCTCAGCTCCCTCAATTTCAACCAGAAAAATACCTGAAATTACAGAAAAACACACAACTCATAGTAAAGTCCAGAAATATGAATTTTTCCTAAAAACTAATAAAAATAGACTAAAAACTAATTAAAACATACTCAAAACTATATGAAATTAACTCCAAAAAGCGTATAAAATATCCGCTCATCAACAAACAATAGTGATGAATAAGGAGTGCAGTGCTCTCATTCAAACAGAGTTGCCTACAAAAAGGAAGGACCCAGGGAGTTTTCACATCCCATGTGCCATAGGAGAAACACTGATTGATAAGGGACTCTGTGACCTGGGAGCAAGCATCAACTTAATGCCTCTATCTCTAATGAAGAAGTTGCAGATCAATGAGCTAATGCCCACAGGCGTAGTCATCAGGCTGGCTGACAAAACTCAAAAACAAGCAGTGGGAGTGGTTGAAAATATGTTGGTGAAAGTGGGAAACTATTTCCTCCCTACAGATTTTGTCATATTGGAAATGGAAGAGAGTCCCATCCACCCAATCATATTGGGTAGATCGTTCCTAGCTACAGCCAGAGCACTCATAGATGTGGAGCGAGGAGAGCTAATACTGAGGATACGTGATGAACAACTCGCATTCAATGTCTTCAAACCCTCACAAGAAGCAGACCAGGAACACAAGGAACCAAGGGAAAATCACAACAAAGCACTGGTGGAAGAAATAAGCACTGAAGCACAAAATGTACACCTGGGAATCCCCTTGGTTGATAAACAAAACAGCCAGAAGGTGTCACAGCTAAAGGAAGCTCAAGTGGAGCCAAAACCACCAGAATCATATGAGACTAGCAACAAAATCTCCCTAGGAAAAGAGACCACAAAGAGCAGGATAACAGCAAAAGAAACAAAGAAGAAGGCACCAAGGAGATGAAGGAACAAGAAGATCCCTACAGAAAATTTCTCTCCATGGGATAAAGTGATCTCAGCCTACTTCCCAAATATCCCACCTCATCTCCCCACCATCCCATCTCAGCTACCCAAGGTTTTCACCATCAACAAAGTTCTCTCCCTAGAACATGTAGAGATCCTTGATGAAGCCAATGGATATAGGTTTACTGCAAGAGGAGAAGATCTGAAGCAATACCAGCCACCCTGACAAAAGGCAGAACGTCAAGCTAGTGACGCTAAAGAAGCGCTTCATGGGAGGCAACCCATGTTTTACAGGCTTTTAAAGTAGTTAATAAAACAAGGTTCATGAAATTCAGATCAACTTTGACATATCCTTGAATGCAACATATAGTGAAGAACAAGTTTGGTGTTCAAGGCACACTAAGAGAGCATGAATGCAACTCATAGCATGTCACTCTTAGCACATTGAACAAATCTTCTTACACCACAGTGCCACAAACTAAGTTTGGTTTCACCAATGTTGCATATATGGACATTTAGTTGGTTAGTTGGTTTGCACTCATGAATAGCAATTAGTAACTAGAAACAAAATTTTTAAAAAGTAGTTACTCTTTCTCTTCTTTTTTTTTTAAACTTTGCCGCCACTTTCCACAATTTTATTAATCATATTTCTTTTATTTTGTAGGAGAATTTATGGGACAATTGAAGGAGGATTCAGCCACCACAAAAAGAGAGGACTATACACGTGTCTTCAAGGGGATTGCATTGGGAATTGTTGCCATGCAACATTGGAAGAAGAACAAGCTTGGAAACTGAACCAACCCCATCATAAAGTTGATGATCCTTGTGCTCATTCATTGCTAAACCCCATCCGTCCATCACACAACCACCCCATTAATCCACACCTTTCATTCACTCATCACTTTCCTATATAAGTGATTCCTAGTCCGTACTCCCCTTCACATTCCAATTCCCATTCTTTATACTTCACACCTTCGGAACCCAAGTCCCTTCATCTCACCCTATCCAAACCTAACCGAATCCCACCATTTATCCACAACCCCTCAACACTTTCACAAATCAACTCTTACTCATGGCATCATCAAGCTCTAAAAGAAGAAAGGGGAAGGAGCCTATGGAGCAACGCCCTTTTGATGAAAAGAAGTTTAGAGCCTTTAACCATGCACTTCAATTTGGATGGATGGCTGATAAAGAGATCATATATGAGCTAGGCTTTCAAGTCAAGAAAACTAAGTGCCCCGAAATCACAGAGAAGGTAAAAAAGAGAAGATGGGAGCTCCTCACCGATCCAGTCACCGCGAGAATAAATGCAACACTCGTAAGAGAGTTTTACGCAAATGCAGTGAGGTATGATAAGAAAGAGAAATCTTATATAAGCTTTGTGAGAGGAGTAACGGTGGATTTTAGTCCCATGAGCATCATGAGGGTGTTGAAGCTACGAACCATACCATTCGAAGAAGAGAGCTATCAATCTCGAATAGATGGTAGTCCTAATTATGACCAGATTGTGAAAGATATCTGCGTACAAGGAGCGGACTGGGTGAGAGATCCCAATGGAAAGCCCAAATTTATCAAAAGAGGTGATCTCACCCCTGAAGCAAAGGGGTGGTTCAAAATTATAAGGAGATCCATCCTCCTTGCCAGAAACAATTCAGAGGTAAATCTTAAGAGAGCAACAATGGTGCAATATATACTTAAAGGGGGAGAGATCAAGGTGCATGAACTCATAACCCAAGGCATTAGGAAGATGGCTGAGAAAAGTGATTCTGGAGGAAGGTTAGGCTACCCCAGCACCATTTTCTGCCTGTGTGACAAGGCTAGGGTGGTGTTCGAAGACGAAAACCCTGAATGGATAAAAGTTGGTATGCCAATTACTGTCCGGCGTATGCATGCTGTTGCCTCTCCCCTACCTCAACGAAGGATAAGAAAGAGAGTAGCCCATCAAGCTGTGGAATGGCAGAACCCAGAGGAGCAAGCCGCAGCCACCTTGAACATGCACCAATTACAAGAAGCCATTGATGGCTTATCTAGGCAATATTGGGAGAATCAAGAGGCACAGAAGGAGCTCCAACTACAAATGATGAATCGCCAAGAAGAATCATTTTCTAGATGGGCGAATCAACAGGGGGAGTGGCAAAAGCAGATGATGGAGCAGCAACTGGAACAAGGGAAACACTGGGGTGAATCCTTTCACAGGTTAGAACAAAGGCAGGATCAATAACAAGAGGCCATCCAAAAGCTAATCAACATCCAAGCACATCAAGGTGCACACATACATGAAATGCATCGAAAACAGTTAGAACAGGCAGAACTCTTCGACGAATACAGGGCATTTTCAGAAGGAGTTTACATGAACCAGACTAGACATCATGTGAACACTCAAGCCAGACTCAGATACTTAGTCGGACAACTGCCTATACTGCATCCAGGAATCACAAGCTATGAAGAAGTGAAGGATGAATTAGCGCGAGAAGAAAGAGAGAGGGTAGAAAAGAGTCATGAATCAGTAAGGAAGGCACTTAAGGATTGGAAAAAAGCTAGGCTGGCACGAATGCAAGGAAGCACAGGTGGACACAAAGAGGACAAACAAAAAGGAGAGCGCGAACAACCTCACGAGTAAAAGGTGGTGGAGTTCCCTTATTGTCCCATCTTTTTTAAGTTTTAAATAAGGAAAATCATGTATGAAATAGAACACGCTTCCATAGTAGCTTAGAAATTTTCAATTCTATCTTTAAGTTTTTATTGCCATTGCCATATGTGTGCTGGTCCAAGTTACATGCTGCATTTTCACCTTGCTTACTTGTATGCTTGTCTTTTAAGCCAAATAAAAAGAGATGTTATGAAAGACCAGAGTGGAGTTCAATTTATGGTGTAGTAATCACTTAGCTAAGTTGGTTCACCAACAAGGTGGGAAGACAACTATCTGTCCTGAATCATATGCTTGAAACACACCCCATGAGACTAGCTAAATAATAAGATCCCAGTAAGAAAAATGAAAAGAACAATAAGAGTTGAAAAAGAAAGAAAGGTAATAAAGAATAAGGCTAGGCACCAAGGGCTTGAACCTTGAGGAATGTGTCTGTGGTGCTCTTGTACCAAGGATCTGCTTGGATGAATAAGTTCTTAGGGGTGCTTCATCACTTGGTAACTTGGGTTAACTAACCCGGGATTATCAACCGAAAATCCACTATCAAGAGCAACCTTGCTACAGAACATTTAGTAACCCAAAGAGGTGCTGGACACCAAGACCTCAAGGAAGGAAAATAACAAACCATGTGCTTGTGGTGTGTATGTATGGGGGAGAGAGACTTGAGGGAGTAAGTCCTTAGGGGTGTTTCAACACCTAGCACCTTGAACCAACTGGTTCGGGAGTTTTGGCTGAAAACTTATCTTAAAGAGTCGCCCTCTCACAGAACACTTAGCCTAAGGATGCAATAAACCTTGGAAAGACAAAGGGATCAATAAATAACAGTCTCAAAGGGTGCCATCAAGTGAGTATTCCAAGGCATGATAAAGGTCTGAAAGCCAGTAAAGGAATGAACCTAAGTTGCTATGCATGAAACCCCATAAAACCAAGGACATGACTTCCACAAGAATGATTCATTCATCTTGTCATTTTATTCATCATTCTCTTGTTCCAGTACTTGCTTAGGGACAAGCAAGCTTTAAGTTTGGTGTTGTGATGCCAGGGCATTTTGGCCAGTTTCACTGACCTTTTCTTTATGGTTTTAGGATAGTTTCATGCACTTTCTTAGGAAATAAGCAAGTTTTGGGTAAATAATCACTTACATCTTGATTCAAGCAAACATTGTGAATTTTACATGATTTTATGAGAATTATGCATGAATTAAATGACAAAATTGAATGATGCATGTCTCAAAACATGGATTAGAGCTTTGATGCACTTTATTGCTTGATTTCAGGACAAAGGAAGCAAGAAAGAACCACGTTAGTAGCCACGTTAGTCTAGCTAACGTGACCACTAATGTGGAATAGAGGCTAGCTTGCAACGTTAATAAGAAAAGTGATCGCCATTAACGCCTTTGTGAGCCATCATAGCCCACGTTAGTTGCCACGTTAACTATGCTAACGTGGAAGCTAACGTGGAAGAGAAGTAGAACTCCAACGTTAGTGGTAAAAGTAAGTACCACTAACGCTCCAAAGTGGCAATTGTCCACATTAAGAGTCACGTTAACACAGTTAACATGAAATCTAACGTGGAAGAAGAAGATGAAGCCAACGTTAGTGACACTCACCTTTGTCACTAATGTTGGACCAAGCTCATAATGGCCACGTTAAGAGCCACGTTAACTCAGTTAACGTGGACTCTAACGTGGGGAAGCAAGGAATGGCCAACGTTAGTGACACTCATCTTTGTCACTAACGTTGGACTAAGCCACTTTGAGCCATGTTAGTTGCCACGTTAACTCATTTAACGTGGAAACTAACGTGGAGGAGAGAATGATGAGCCAACGTTAGTGACACTCCCCTTTGTCACTAACGTTGGAGATGGCTATCAATACCACGTTAGAAGTCACGTTAACCTAGTTAACGTGAACTCTAACATGGGAAGAAGGGGCATTTTGAAGCGTTAGTGACAAAGGTAAGTGTCACTAACGCTCTCGAAGATTTGGCAAGCCTACGTTAAAGGCCACGTTAACTATACTATGTGGACTCTAACGTAGGGAGAAAGGGGGGGCTCTCAACGTTATTGAAAAAGGTAAACCCCAATAACGTGTGCGAAGGACCAAGAGGCAACGTTAGTGGTCACGTTGGTGCCACTAACGTTGAAGCTAACGTGGACCATTCTTGGGTTAGGAACGTTAGTGAAAAAGGTGATTGTCACTAATGTTCTCAAACCCACACTTTCACTTAACGTTAACGCCACTAACGTCCTAAGCTAAAGTCCATGCCTACTTCACACTCTCTCTCTGCAAGTAAAGCTAAGCCCACTGAAGATGATAACTGCTTCAACTCAAGATCCAAAGGCCCATATCCAAGACTTGAAGAAGCAACTAGAAGATCAGAAGAATAGTATAAATAGGGATAACTTTGAACTAGAAGAGAGCTTTTTGGGCATTATTAGAATTACTCTCTGTATTTTTACTTTCTCTGCAACTTCTTGTTTAATTTTTCAGAATGCATTCTCCATCTTTGTTTTCCATTCCCAGAGCTATGAACAACTAAATCCCTTTCATTGGGTTAGGGAGCTCTGTTGTAATTTGATGGATCAATAATAGTTTTCATTATTCTTCTTCTTTCTTTTCTCTTGATTTTACTAGAAAGATTTCAATCTTCATCCAATTGAGTAGTTATCTTGGAAAAGAAGCTATTCATACTTGGATCTCTTCGGAACCTTGGAAGAGGAATGAAGAGATCATGCTAGAAATGCTTTCTCATGTTGGACCAAATTGGGGTTTGGATGGATATAGTGACATATAATCCTACTAACACTTTGATTTGGAAATACATGTGGTATAATCAGTGACCATACCTCATCTCTTCTCATGAGCAATTAGACCAAGGAATTGGCTATTGATCAAGATTTGAGAGATTGAATTACCAAGGAATTGGAATTCAATCACATAAGATTGCCAAGGAGATCAATGAATGCATGGATTGAGGAAGAGATGAACATGAACTTGATCTGGAGGATGCAACATCTCCTAAGCCCAATGAACTCCCTGTTTCTGATCTTACCCATTCTCTTTAATTTCTGCCAATTACTTCTATGATCATCTTCCCCATTCCCATTTAAGATTTTCCAATTTATTTTCCGTCATCTATTTTCAGCTCTTTATTTCCAGCATTTACATTTTCTGTTATTTACTTTCCCGCCATTTAATTTCCTGCAACTCTCAAACTAAATTCTGCTTAGCTCAACTAGAACATTCCTCTAATTAAAGTTGCTTGACCAATCAATCCCTGTGGGATTCGACCTCACTCTATTGTGAGTTTTTACTTGACGATAATTCGGTATACTTGCCGAGGGAGATTTGTTAAGAGACAAGTTTCCGTACATCAAGTTTATGGCGCTGTTGCCGGGGATTGATTTTGTATCAACAATGATTAAATTGGTGGATAACTAGATTGAGCATTTTTCTTTTGTTTGATTCAGTTTCATCTGAGTAATTTACTTTTAGTTTTAGTGATTTCGTTCCCTTTACCTTTTAACCATTAGTGGTGTTACCTGCATTTTGTTTTAATATTTGGTTCACTGACCCACTAACTGTTTGATATATTGCATCACTCACACTAATAGTATTTCTAACAAGAACACTCTCTGCATCTATTTCCTTGCTTGTGCCTTGTTGGTTGTATGACAGGGAGAAGAAGCGGGACTTCAACTTCCTTTGATTCTGAACCTGAGAGGACCTTCCTTAGATTAAGGAGGGAAGCAAGACGAAAATGAGTAGTTGGTGCGGAGGAAGAGGAGGAGTACTTTGAACCAAACATGGATGAGAACATGAAGAACCATCATGGAGAAGAAGCTCACAACCATGGCAGAGAAGGTCCAGCGCATCAGGCTGGACAAGAGAGAAGAGTTCTGGGTTCTTACATCAACCCAAATCAAGAAAACTATGGAAGTAGTATCCAAAGGCCAACCATACATGCCAACAACTTTGAACTAAAGCCACAGCTCATCACCCTTGTTCAAAACAATTGTTCATTCGGAGGAAGTGTCCAAGAAGACCTCAATCAACATCTAACCACTTTCCTGAGGATATGCGATACTGTGAAGTCTAATGGTGTTCACCCTAACACCTATAGACTACTTCTGTTTCCCTTCTCACTCAAGGACAAAGCATCTAAATGGATGGAATCCTTTCTAAAGGAGAGTTTAGCAACCTGGGAAGACGTGGTGAACAAATTCTTGGCAAGATTCTATCCTCCTCAACGAATTAACAGGTTGAGAGCTGAGGTACAGACCTTCAGGCAGCAAGATGGTGAAACTCTATATGAAGCATGGGAGAGGTTTAAGGACCTGACAAGAAGATGCCCGCCAGATATGTTCAATGAATGGGTGCAGTTGCACATTTTCTATGAAGGCCTTTCGTATGAATTAAAGAAGGCAGTAGACCACTCATCCGGGGGATCTCTGAACAAGAAGAAGACCATTGAAGAAGCCATAGATGTCATTGAGACTATAGCAGAAAATGACTACTTCTATGCTTCTGAAATAGGCAACACTAGAGGAGTGATGGAGCTGAATAATGTGGATGCACTGCTAGCTCAAAACAAGCTTATTACCAATCAATTGGCTGACCTTACCAAAAAGATGGAGAGGAATCAAGTGGCAGCAATCACCACCTCAGCAGTAGCTCAAGAAGGAGTGAATGAAGAAGCGGAGGGTGATCAGGAACAAGCCAACTACATTGGAAATTCACCTAGGCAGCACCATGACCCATATTCCAAAACATATAATCCCGGTTGGAGGAACCACCTAAATTTTGGGTGGGGAAACCAACAGGATCAAAGCCAGGATCAGAGACGCCACAACCCCAATAACAATGCAGCTCATCAACACTCCACACAGAGGTCATATCAACATCCACCTAACAACACCTCTCAGCATCCATACCAAAGTCTAAATGGCCCTTCTCATCCCTCCAATCTCGACTCACCATCATCTGAAGATAGACTCTCAAGGATTGAAACTCTACTTGAAGGCATATGCAAGGAGATCCAAGATAACAAGGTGTTCAAGGAGGAGGTGCGAGCTAATATCAAGAACCAGGGAGACACCATCAAGAGGCTGGAGTTTCAAGTGGGATACCTTTCTGAGAAGATCCCCAAACCTACTAATAGCTTCCCAAGTGACACAGAGAAAAATCTGAGAGGTAAAGGAAAGAATAGTCAATGGCTTCCAATCATCAATTACTTGGACATTAGTAACTCAGGAGTTCCTAAGTTACCTTCCCAAGCCAAGAGCATAAAATTCTACTCTAAAATCCAACCAAGCATTTTATCAAATACTTGGAAGGCATAAAAAGAAAGCATAGTAAAATTGCAAGGAAAGTAAATCTACTCTACTCAATTGCAAGGAATTAAACAACAACAAATCAAATGAATAATAAAGGAAATCAAAACATGCATTGCATTAAAAAGAAAAGGAATGAACAAAAGTGCATCAACATAAAAGTAGAGAATTACAAGAATTAAATGCAAAACTAGAGAGAAGAAAGGTATAAGAAGAGAAATTACAAAAGGAAAAGTAAATCAAAGCATGAAATTAAACTAGATCTAAGAAATCCTAATCTAGATCTAACCTAATCCTAATCCTAGAGAGAAGTGAGAGCTTCTCTCTCTAAAACTATCTTTCCCTCCAAAACTAATCTAAACAAAAGTAATGATAAAGTGTGTTGATTCCTCTTCATTCCTTAGGTTAAATAGCATTAGAAGTGAGTTTGATTTGGGCCTAGGAAGCCCAGAAATCGCCCCCAGTGGATTCACTTTAAGTGGGTCACGTGCAAACATCAACCCATATGCGTACATCACGCATGCGCGTCTCTTGACAATTTTCCATCCACGCATACGCGTCATGTGCGCGTACGCGTCGCCATGTGACGTCACAATCCATGCATGCGCGTCTGCTGCGCGTGCGCGTGGAGTGAATTTCTCCCAATCCTTGATTTTCCATGATTTCTCCACTTTGCATGCTTTCCTCTCCATCCCTTTGATCCATTCCTAGCTCTTTTCAACCTAAAATCACTAACAAACATATCAAGGCATCTAGTGGAATCAAAGGTGAATTCAAATTAATCAATTAAAGGCCTAAAAAGCATGTTTTCACACTTAAGCACAAATTAGGAGACAATCATGAAACCATGCTATTTCATTGAATAAATATGGGTAAAATGTCATAAAATCCCCTAAATCAAGCACAAGATAAACCCTAAATATGGGGTTTATCAACCTCCCAACACTTAAACCAAGTATGTCCTCATGCTTAAATCAAGAGAAAGCAAAGGGTATCAACATTTATTCAATGAAATCTAACTAAATGCAATCTACCTATATGCAACTATCTAAATGAATGCAATTTCTTGGTCAAAATAAATCAATTCCCAAGAAGCATATATGCACAAGGGCTAAGGACTAGCAAGTCTAATCCACAATTGTATTGAGTTATTAAATATTTTTACAAACTTGCATGCAGAGTGATTATCATAGGTGAAAACATGAAATTGAGTGATCGAACCCTCACCGGAAGTGTTTGCACTCTAGTCGCTCAAGTGTTTAGGGTCGATTCACTCAATTCTCCCCTATTCATGCTTTCCAAGATTTGTTTTTCATCTAACAATCGACATTTATTCCATGCATGCATACAAGTATCGTGAGGTCTTTTCATTGGTTGTAATGGGGCTAGGGTCAAGGTAGGATGCATATTTGGTCAAGTGAGCTTGAAATTTGAATCTTTGATAAGCTTAAACTTCCCACCTAACCTATGATATCCTATACGATTTCTAAACTAACCTAACTACCCATTTTTCACTTTTTCACATACTCATGCTCATGCATTTTATTTTCATTTCACAACACTTATGCATTGATTTTTATTGTGCTTCACCTTGGGGCATTTTGTCCCCTTTTTATATCTTCCTTTTTTTCTTTTTTTTCTTTCTTTCTCTTTCTATTTTTTTCTATTTGTATTTATTTTTTCTCTTTTTTTTCTTTTCTTTTCTTTTTCTTTTGTTTTTCTCATTTTTTCTTTCTTTCAAGCTACATACAAGAAAATCAATGCATAAGGTCTATACATTTAATCAATACATGAGTATGTACCCAATTCCCAATATTTTCAACAAAAATACAAAACTACCCTTTTCCCAACCAATGTCCCAAGTTTTCCCACACTTGAATGATACTCACACTCACTAGCCTAAGCTAATCAAAGATCCAAATAAAGGACATTTATTGTTTTTCGCTTTAAGGCTTGTAATGTGCTAAAATTATGAACAAGTGGGTTAATCGTAGGCTCAAATTAGCTAACAATGGATGATAAGAGGTAAGGCTATTTGGGTAAGTGAGCTAAATGAAATGATGGCCTCAATCATATAAATGCATGAATACACAAAATAATGGACATAAAGAATCAAACAAATCAAACATTACAATCATAGAAAGAGAACAATTGCACACAAGAAGGAAAATAAGTGGTTATAAGATGTAACCACGCAATTAGACTCAAATCTCACAAGGTTGTGTGTTTTTAGCTCAAAACATGCTTCACAAGATATATAATTCAAGCAAGTTTTAAGAAAGGTTTTCACTCAAATCAATTAAGATGCCCTATAGATAGAATTCTTGAAAATTTTAATTATTTTGACTAAGCTTATTATGTATATAATGCAAAAAAAATGAAAGTAAAAATCCTAAAAGACCTAAAATGATATCCAAAAGTGTTGGGATTAGAAATTTGTCACCCAAAATTGCCGACCAGTCGGACGACCTCCCCACACTTAAAAGTTTGCACCGTCCTTGGTGCATTCAAAGATGATCAAGGGGGTACGGCGACTCTCCGGAATGCTACCTTCAGCTGGTAGATCAACCGGTGCTGCATATTCTTTCTCCTGCTTCCATTTTTGCTTGCGGTGCAACATTCATGGAAAACAAAAAAAAACACCATAAGATGAGAAGATACAAAAGCAAGGAAGCATACATTGTTGGAATGAGGTATTAATTACTAGAATAAAGTGAGTGAATTAGTGTGACATTAATGACAAAAAGGGTGTGTGGATTCTAAATTGTGCGCCTTTTAGAACACACATTAGCATAAAAAGCGATGTCACAAAAGAAGCATGCACTTCACTTATTCTAGTGTGCTTGGGATGCTTTAAACTTGTGGGTGAAACAACCAAACAAGCAATAGAGAGGCATGAAAGCATTCAAGTCAAAAATATATGGATGCATATGGTCATGAAACACAATGCATTATGATAAATGCACAATATCCATCAAGAAATTACCTAATCCAAGGAAAGGATTCCAATTACATGGTGGCAAAATCATGCAATTCACAAAGAGTTACAAGCTCGAAGGCGATTCTCATCACTTGGTATTTTCAAAAGGTAAGCATGAAGATCTTAAAACTAAGTAGCAAAATATAACCTCAACAATAGAATCCAACAACGATTATAAACATAATGATTGACGTGGCGGAAATTGGTGAGTCAAGAATTATTATAATATATGCATTGCAAGTATAGTTCTTAACCAACCAGAAATTCGCTTATAAATTTAGAAGGGTGTCACAAAAATTAAAATCAAAATACTGGGAGTATGAATCCCAGGTCGTCTCCCAACGAGTTGCAGAAAAGGTGTGCTATTTTATTAATCAGATATTTTCAAAAAGAGTTTGAGTTGAATAAACAGGAAATTAAATTGGAGAAATTAAGTAATTTAAATAAAAGCCTTGACTGGGAGTATATTAGTTGGAAGCCCTATTCTTGTTGCAGTACTCTCAAGATTAATTGATAATTGAAGGTTGTTCTGTTTAGTTATCCCTTACTAGGTAAGGGAAAGTCAAACAAGTTGGAATGCTATTTCTATTCACAAGTTCCAATCCGCTCAATTGAAAAGGATTAGTGTCAGTGACTAGAGAACATTCCAACAATAAACCCAATTACAATTTTTATTTTAAGCACCCCAACTCAAGGGTTTCTTTCAATCAACTCCCCATCAAGTTAGGGAACTACTCGCTCATTGTGAATGTAGAACTCATAACATAGGAAAGGGAATTAAAGAAAGACATGATAAATAAAACTTAAAGGAATCAATTAAAACTAAAAGTAACTCTTGTATTAATAAATTCTAAAATAATCCAATAGTAAAATTGAGTAAATTAAACGACATGGAAGAGTAAAGCCAAGTAAAGAAAACGAACTAGAATGACGAAGTCTTCATGAGGTAATAACTCTTCTCAATATCCCAATGCAAAGAGCAATAGAAAATAAAATCCTATGAACTATGAATGTGTAGAGAGAAAACATAGAGGAGGAGTAAAACTAGATCTAAAAACTAAAATTATGTTGAATGAATGTTGTTTTTGGTTTCTGCATGTTCTCTGCCTCTAGTCTGCTTTTTAGGCCGAGAACTGGATCAAAGAAGGGCCCAAAATCGCCCCCAGCGAATTCTGCAGATTATGCAGATCGCGCACATCACGCGATCGCGTCATTCATGCGGCCGCGTCATTCGGCGTTTTGCCCTTCCACGCGAACGCGTCGTCCACGCCTCCGTGTCACTTGTGCTATTCCAATCCGCGCGGTTGCGTGAGCCATGCAGCCGCATCACTGCGATTTCCTCTCTTTCGCGCAGTCGCGTGAGCCATGCAGCCACGTCACTTCTCGCTGGTCATCTCCTCAATTTCTTGTGTTCCTTCCATTTTTGCAAGCTTCCTTTCCAATCTCCAATTCATTCATGTCCTATAAAGCCTGAAACACTTAACACACGGATCACGGCATCGAATGGAATAAAGGGGAATTAAAATACATAATTAAAAGTCTCTAGGAAGCAAGTTTTTAATCATGTAATAATTTTAGGAAGGAAATATAAATGCATGCTAATCATATGAATAAGTGGGTAAAAATCATGATAAAAGCACACAATTAAACACATTATAAACCATAAAATAGTGGTTTATCAACCTCCCCATACTTAAACATTAGCATGTCCTCATGCTTAGTTGAAGGAGATAAATTAAATGAGTAGGAACATGTAAAACTCATGCAATGCAATGCAACCTATATATATGAATGCAACTATATGATTCTTGTCCACTTGATCAATAGCAAATAAGCTCTTCAAAATATAAATCAAATTCCACTAATTCAATTCTTATATAGTAAGAACAGATAAAAGTGCAAGAAGATAACTCATGAAAGCAGGGAACACCGAAATTTAAGCATTGAACCCTCACTGATGATGTATGTACGCTCTAATCTCTCTAGTGTATAGGGAAATCACTCTATCCTTCTCTAATCATGCTCTCTAATTTTTGTTCTTCTCCTAATCAATCAACAACATTTAATATACCAATGCAAACATCATGAGGTCTTTTCAAGGTTGTAATGGGGCCAAGGTAATGGTAAGGATACATATATGGCTAAGTAAGCTTATAAACTGAATCTTTAATTAACCCAAGCTTTAACATAACCTATATATATTCTATATAACTTTAGGATTCATACTTAGCTACCCAGAATTTCCCTTTCACATTCCATACTCATGTATCAACTTTTTATTTTAATTTTATTATACATGCATTGATCTTTGAATTCTTAACTTAACATTAGGATAATTTTGTCCCCTTATTTATTTATTGAATATTTTTTTTTCAACATAAACATAAAAATAAACATAGCTTATCAATGCACATAGATATTTAATTCTTATAGTTTCACATGAGTAGGTATCCAAATTTCCATTATATTATCATGACACATTCCCTTATTATCTTTTGTTCCCACAATTTCCCATACTTAATTAGCACACACAATTCTATCTTAAGCTAACCAAAGATTCAATTTGGGATATATAATTGTTTTTCCGCTTAAGGCTAGTAATGTGGTAAAATATAGAACAAATGGGATTTAAAGGCTCAAAGTGGCTAACAAAGGTAATTGAAAGGGTTGGCTTAGTTTGGATAAGTGAGCTAAACAAATAATGGCCTCAATCATATGCAAACATATAAATATAATAAACATTGGACATATAGGATGAAACAAAATATAGATTACAATCATAGAGAAGTAAACACACAAGAATAAAATAATTATGGTTAAATAATGTAACCATGCATAAAGGCTCGAATCTCACAAGTTGTGTTCTTTAGCTCAAAAATCATGTTCCAAATACAACTTCAAGCAAATTTAACATAAAAGTTTTAATTAAAATTAGTGAAATTTTGTTCCAAAAATAGAGTCTTAGAAGAAACTTATTGTCTTTTCAATCAAGTAGAACATGCATGCAACTAATCTATTACTATGAAATTTATCCTATTCTACAAAAGAAAAACTAACTAAATATCCTAATTTATTGGTGTTTAGGGAAGAGAAATTACCTCCGGAAGTCAGGTACTGACCGACCTCCCCACACTTAAGGCTTTGCACCGTCCTCGGTGCCATCGGTCAGGAACAAGGGTGGGCTGGTAGCAGTATCTCCACAGTCGGGACCATCATGGCTCCCTGTGCTGGTAAAGAAAGTGGAGTCTGAGGTGTCTGAGTCCTTGAATTTTCCCATAATCAGCTCCTTGAGGTATGTGAATCGGCACTTGTTACGGCGCTCTCTCATCTTAGCTTTGTGTTCCTGCCGATCCAACCTTTCGAGTATTTGATGGAGCAGTTGGTCTGTTGTAGGTGCTTGTGGTGTTGAAGAAGGAATATCTTCAACCGGTTCAGTAGGATGGCTTGTGGCGGCTGGTGGAGGTCTGATGTATTTCCCGTTAGCGACGTACTGATCATCCCGTGGAAGCATGGCTTTGGTGTCCCCAGTTCTGTAGGAGACTCCGGCGGCTAAGACAAGATCTGAGACCAAGGCGGGAAAAGGTAAGTTGCCCGAAATTTATACGTGTCCCATGGCATTCCGGATATGTCTTGGTAGGTTCAGAGGTTGGTCTGTAAGGATGCACCATAGTAGAATGGCCATGTCCGCAGTGAAGGAGGACTCGTGAGTGCTTAGAAAGACGTAATGGGACATGATCTGTGCCCATACGCGAGCCTCCAAGGTAAGTACTGAAGCCGATATGCCCTTAGGGTGGGTACGATGGTATCCGTAGATCCAACGGCTGCCAGGTAGTGCGATAACTCTGAGAACGGCATCCCAGTCAAATTGGTACAGCTGGCACTTGAGTGCGGCTTCTTAAAAGGCGTCCAATCCTTCTGGAATAGGGAGAAGACCTAGAGCTCTTTGAATGTCCTCTTCTGCGATGGGGACTTGCTTCTGACGGACAAAGACAGACTGCAGGGTTGGCAGGTGGAAGTTGGAGTAGAACTCGACTACCTAAGAAAGATTGACCTGCCTCGGCTGTCTCTGTAGGAAACCCCATTGTCTTTGTGCAATTTGCGGCTCAACAAATATAGCAATATGGTTTGGGAGGAGAAGAAGGTATTCATTGTTGTAACTCCTTTCTGCCAGGATGGGGAACATCTGCTCACAGTAGCGATTGGGAAATCGCGCAGTGTCCTTTGCTGGGAAGGCTTTTTCTTTATCATCAACCTTTATAATCCTCTTAGTTCTTTTTGTGAGGTTTAACTGCAGTTGAAGAGGGCTCTGTCACTAGTGCTCTCTTGTTCTCTCCTTGCTGTTGATTTGGAGTAGCTTTCTTTGCTTTCTTGTGCCATCCTGAAAAGGAAGAGAGAGTAAATTAAATTTAAAGATAGAGCAAGGAAGAATTGTATGATATAATCAATGCATGCAAGAGTATCATAACACATGTCATGACTACATGTGAAAGTCATCAATGGAAAATAGCAAGTGCAGTGAGGACAATAATTAAGGGTTATTGCATGCAGCAAAGCATGATAGCATAGATCAACATTTAATTAGTCAGTTGTATCACTCGTAACAACTAGCCATCACTTTGTATTGACAATTATTTCCAACGAATAAAATATGAAAGGGGTTTTGTGAAAAATAAGCATTTAATAGTAGAATAAAATAATGTAGAAAAATGCATAAGGCCATATTGGCTTTTTCACAAACACATAGCATGCATGGTAAATAAGGTATAGAAAGTATTAAAGTGAACATGCAAGCAACCCTTTAAAAAGGTAATATATAATTGCCAAACAATTTTACAACGATCCACAAGCATATAATGAGAAATAATGACTCAATTAAATTTCCAACACCAAGTAAAAAGGAAAAAGAAAGAAAAAGAAAATATGGATAATGAAAGTAAAAAGACGAGAAAAGAAGATAACATATAAAATAAGGAGAATAATAGAAAAAATTAGGGGGAAAGAGGAAAAGAAACCTTGTTAATGGGGGTGGGAGAGAGAGAGTGAGAGTGTAAAAAGTGATAAGGAAGGAAGAAGGAAGAAGGGAGGAGGAAGAAATAAGGAGGGAAAAGAGAAAATAGGATTTGGAGAGAAAAAGATAAGATAAGTGACAAATCAGGAAGCTGTGCGGCGCAATCGACGCGGTCGCGTGGGAGGCCAATGTTCCCAAGTGACGCGGACGCGTCAGCGACGCGGTCGCGTGGGGCGATTTGTGCCACTGGCATGCCTCCAGCCACCTCTTGCGTGACCTCTGG